>NC_081761.1:23647782-23736498 GCF_963082965.1 Carassius carassius
CAAGAGACACATTAGATTTCTTTTGCATGTCTGACAGTGTAACATTTAGCAGAAGTATTTCAAAAGAGTTAAACCTGTATCCTGTTTTCTGGGTAACATTGAGAATATCACTATATATCTTTGCAACACCTCCGCCACGACCAGTCTGACGGGGCTCATGCTTATAACAGTAGTTTGGTGGACTCATTTAGACCAAAATAATCATTTGGTTTTAGCCAGGTTTCAGTCAAGCAGAGTACATCAAAACTATTTTCTGTGATCATTTCATTTACAATAACTGCTTTGGGTGTGAGTGATCTAATATTTATGACCCCAAACTTTAAAAATTGTTTTTGTTCATTTACTTTACATTTTTCTGGTTTAATAACGATAAGATTTTTTCTAGATCCTACATTATATTTTGACCTCACTATTCGGGGAACAGACACAGTCTTAATAGTTTTTACAGCACAAGTACTTTTATCATTTAAGCGGGTGGAACAAAACTCATCATAATAGTTATTAGAGAATTGTCTTACTAGTCACATGGAGCGAAGTGTCCTGGAGATGTTGTCAGAGAGCAGCTCCGCTCCGATTCTGCTGGGGTGTAATCCATCAGCGCGAAACAGCCTAGGACGCTCCCAGAAAAGATTCCAGTTATTAACAAATAGCAGTTTCTGTTCTTTACACCATGACAACAACCATTCATTTAAAGCAAAAAGTCTACTGAACCTTTCGTGTCCTCGTCGATACGTGGGCAGTGGTCCTGACACGACGAGTGTCGGACGATGGAGTCTCCGATGATCACAGTGTCGCGTCCTGTCTCGCGGAGGGGAGCGAAGCGGTTCCGGATGGAGACATCGAAGGCAGGAGGGGGAGAAGTCGTCGCCCGGGACCCGGCTCGCGTCCTCCGCTGTGGATGCACCCAGGGTCCGTGGTGTCCCGGCGTCGCAGTGAAGGACATCTGGGAAGATCGCGTCCTGGGTGCACCGGGCCTGTGCAGAGAAACACACGGAGTAGACGTGGTGGGACTGTTAGCAGATCGCTGTATACTTCCCCCGGACTTGTGAGCGTCAGCCCGGGATGATTCCAGCGCGGCTCTCCGCTCTCTCAGCTGGGCCTGCCTCACCTCCAGGTCGCGAATCTGCTTTCCCACGGCCTCGAGCTCGAGCTGCACAGAGTGGAGACATTCATCCGCCATTAAAGCAAGTAACAGTGAGTACAGCAGTGGTAATGTGTGTGAATAGAGTATTAGCAATGTTAGCGCAGTTAGCTGCAACCACGCCGCTGATGCTAACGGGCTAAAAGCTAATAGCGGACCCGGGAGATCAAAATAAAACTAGTGATAGCGAGGCGCTCTGATTGTTTTTGTTGTAGAATACAATAGAGGATATATTCACACGTTATATAAACGGAAACAATGATGTATAAAATTGATTTTTGAGTTAAAAATAGTCAATGAAAAGAATATAGTGACGGAGCTCAAACGCAGTACAGCCGCCAACAACAAACAGGAAGTGATTCAATCCTTGCTGTGTGGCCTTTCATGTTGTCAGCTGGCTACTGATGTAGTTCAGCAGCTGTCTGATCTCACTCATCTCCAGTGTATTTGCTTGTCCTTTCAGGGCCTGAGCGTAGCTCTTGGAGTGTGGGAGTGGGCTGGGTTCGATGTGTTATCAGCTGAGGCTGCATGAGTGGTTGGAAGGCTGGTTACTGCTGTTGCTGTTGGGCTGTTCCTCATGTTGCTTCTCTGCCTGGAGTGATGTTTTTGTGGTCGTGGGTGTCTTGGGTGGTGATCTGGTGCAAACTGGGGTTTCTGCTGATGGGCTGGTGTAGATCTGTGGTGGTGTAGGGCTTGTGCATGGGGTGTTCTGTTGTGGATTTTAGCATGTTGTGGGGGTCCCTGGTATTGTGCAGCCAGTGGTGGTCGTTCTCTGTGATGAGTTTATAGGTTTATGCTGGGTGTCTGGTTTTGTGTTCTGTGGGTTGGCAGCTGTGTTGTTTTCAGGGGTGTGAAGGTGTTTTGTCTGCCCCACGCTGTGTCTTTCAGTGTTTTTGCAAACACATTGACTTTGTCGTTCTTTATGTGTACATGGTCATACAGGTCCCTGATTGTGATGGAGGGGTGATGAGCCAGGTGCACATTGGGCAGGCGAGCACATCCTTTGGAGATGTCAGTGTTGACTCTCTGGATGGTGTCTGGGTGGATGTCTCTGCGGGGTAGGAGGGTAGAGATGGTGATCTTTGTGTTGGGGTAGGTCTCTGTAGCCTTCTCTGCTACTCTGCAGATCAGCTGCCCAACTCTCTCCTGTTCCCTTCTCAAGTTGTTGGTGCCTGTGTGTATGATGATATGTGAGGGTGTGCCAAAGGTGGAGTCAGAAAGTATTCTGAGGGCATCCCCTGTTTTTGGGCACCAGAGTTTTTTTTGTTTTAAGGCCTGGAAAAAGTCTTTCTCCTTGTTGGAACTTCCCATTGGAGTCCATGAGGATGGCTCTCTCTCTCTCTCTCTCTCTCTCTCTCTCTCTCTCTCTCTCGCTCTCTCTCTCTCTCTCTCTCTCTCTCCACTGCTTCCCTGAACATAAGTATAGTTTATTTTACGTCGAACCTTTTAATGTGCGGTAGCCGTATTATACAAGACAACTGAAATGTAACAAACGTTCACCTGCCGTTACCTCGCAGAAGGACCGCTGGGTCGTTCCCCCTTCTGCCGCTAGATGGCAGCAGCACTACTCTTCAATTGACTAGCCTACTGAAAGACAGACAACAGTTAAACAGATTAAATGTACACAATATGGATTTCTTTATCTTCCATAAATAATTTTTCTATGAAATGGTCACGTTTATTTTGTTTTCTTCACAAATGTATCACCCGAGTCGCATTACCGCACGTTTTTGTGAATAGGTTGCACAAATCGAAAATATTTTGTTTTGCTGTTTGTAATTATTTTTGCTAACAGTTTCGTCAAATCTGCTGTTGATTTCTCCATGAAAAAAAATGCATGTTCATCTCTCAGTGACACACTTCAAAGAACTCGAAACAGATGTGAAGTGCTCATTAGCGGAGCAAAATCTGCGCACCGTGACTGTTCCCATGCACCGAGGGATCGAGAAGAAAACATCAGGATTCGACACTTTATTTCAAGTGATTCCAGATAAACATGGGGGGATAAAAGTAAAATACCTTGTCAATATCGGATTTTTTTTGTTTTGTTTTACAATCTGTATTCTCCTTCTACTGTTTTTAAACGGACGGATAACTTTTCTTAAAATGCCAGGTCTATTAGTTTTTAGAACCTGTGCCAGAAAAAGACACATTTGCTGTTGAAAACCGTTGAGGGATCCCGACCAAACCTTTTAGACTTCAAAGAACTGCAACATCTGTACAGGAACATGCTCGAAGCCGTCTGCTTATAATTGGGACTCACTCGGCATCCAGGCTGTCAGAATCTTACCAGTTAAATTAGTATAGAAGAGATCTGGCTTCCATTAAATTGGTTCGTTTGGAGAGTTGCATTCTGTTTTGTCCTTTTTTTTTTCTTCATTATTATTATTTTTTTTTATGGAAGATATAAAATAGCCTGTTTATAGTACACCTCCTCGCATAATTAAACGCATAAATGTCAAACTTAAAGAGAAGCAATTAGCGGCCAAAAAGTTTCAAATTGTAGCTACAGATTCAGGCGGGAAGCCTGTCTCGGCAAGAAGGCTGTAATGTCCAGTGTCTGTATAAGCTTTCATGACGAAACTGGATTCCATAGCCGTGAATGTTATAAAAAAATCTAGTCATATTTGCGCCATATTTAATTTAAACATGAATCAAAACGAGCCTGTGGTGGGCTTAGTGCAGTGCGTTCTAGATCGTAGCCCTACAGTTGTGTAGGTTTGACTACACGTCTTAAAAAAACCTTAGTAGACATAAAAGTCCAGCTTTGAAAGATTTTAAATAATGTTATCTAGAGTTGCCATTCACATTCCAAAGTCTGTAATCACAGCCTCGTTTTCATCCGTGTTAAAATCAATGTGATGTCCACTGGTTATTTGAAAGTAGGCTAATGCTCTTCTGAGTCTATATTCTGTTTAGCTATAGTTGTGTATCCCTTTTCCCGATTTTTTTTTCTTTCTCTCATTGAATAAACAATAATTAACATGTAGCTAGCTAACATAAGCATACATAACTGAAAAAGCGTCCAATAGCTTGAAATCGTACGCTAGGATGTTTAACCACTGGGTGGCAGAATGTCAAGAATTGTTCAATTATGTGCGAATTTAGAAACCAGCACTTGGACAGCATTTTTTACTTTATTTTAGTCTTTTTCAATTATTTTAATTCTTCAGTGATATACATTTGAGTGTCTAAACTATCTTAGAAAAAAATGAACAAAATGGTTTAATTTAATGCTTTGCTTATAGCATATACAGGCCTATAGAAAAGTTTAAAACAAAGAAATAACATGCGTAAAACGTGTAAAAACAGCAAATCAGAGAAGAAATAAAACGCGAGAAAAACGCAATGTCGCGCATTACTGTCGTCTTCTTTAAACATTAGTTTGAATTAAGCTTTACAACACTCTTTAAATGTGTCTTTTCACAATACACTTGAGTTTGGAGTGTTTGGGTGGCGTCTGAAGCGCTTTTGTGAGGCTGGCGTGGGATCTGGTTGTGTCCTCAGCACTCTGGACAGCGCCTGCTCTTGCTCTCCACCGCTGCTTAGGCTATTCATACAGGCTGCCATAAAATATCAGCCAAGAAAACATGAATGGACGCGATATAGTTCACTACTCTTGATTTACAGCTGTTTCCCCCGTCTAGCGATTTTCAGTTGACTTGATAACCTTCAGTGACGCGCAGCTGATTTGCACGATCTGACATCTTTATTCATAAATAGCCCCCATGCACATCTCTCTGACGTTCATCTACCCTCTGACGAAACCTGCTCCTATAAGATTCACAGTAAGTTTGGCTGACTCGGAAATGTGCTGGACTGCTCTTCTCCTGAGGTGATAGTTGGGCTCTTTTGTTTCGCACTGTTGAGTGGCTGGCGGCTAATTCACAAAGGTGAGGCACTTTTATGATGTTGAATTATGAAATAGTTGGCATTTTTGCCCCCACTTAAACCAGAAACCTGAAATGATCGGAATTGACCACGAAATGTTGAAAAGCATGAAGCTACTGAAAGATTATAGACATTTATAATAATTTGAAATGAGTTGAATTTTTAATTCTGCGTCTTTTTTGTGTTTATAAGCTCAATAGATTTATTGATTGATTTTTCTAGTTCTCCCTTCTTTTCTTGCACGCCTGTTTAGGTCTCTTTTCCTTAGGTCTCAATGAATGTCGGTTCTTTAGAGATACAAAGACTTTAGCAGAGAGAAGATGAACATCCATGTGGAGGGGTTGGTGGCGATTGTCATCTTCTACGTGCTGATCCTTCTAGTGGGAATCTGGGCAGCATGGAAAAACAAGAATTCCGGCGTGAGGGAGGGAGTTGATCGAAGTGAGACCATCATGGTCGGCGGAAGGGATATTGGCTTATTTGTCGGCGCGTTTACTATGACTGGTGAGTTTCAGAGAGAACTAAATAAAAAAAGCGCTTCACTGTATGCATACATGATATGACATATAACATAAATGAGGATTTTTTTTTTTTTACGACTTAAGAGATTTACTAATCTAAAACAAAAATATTATACACACACACACACACAAACACACATATACTGCCTGTATCTAGGCTATATATATAAAAAAAAACGTAAAATAATGATTAGATGTATCTTCATGTCTTTCTATAGCAAAATAAATAATCATTGGACAAATAAACCTTCAATTTTTTTTAAAAAAAGCTAACTCTTTTATGAATAAATGAATTAATTAATAATAGACAAATTCAGAAATTTGTAGGCCTAAATTGTAATATGTTATGTATTATGTTTTATTTTATTTCTGTATTATAAGTGCAATTTCGCTGGGTCTATGCATTTTTTAAACATTAAATGGTTCTGTTTGGTTATATATATATATATATATATATATATATATATATATATATATATATATATGTGTGTGTGTGTGTGTGTGTGTGTGTGTGTTTCCTTCCTTCTTTCTTTCTTTCTTTCTTTCTTTCATGTATTATTCATTCTGGTACTGTTACTAATTATTTAATAATTTATGTTTCTAATCATAATTTAATAGCAACTTGGGTCGGAGGAGGTTATATCAACGGCACGGCAGAGAATGTTTATCTTCCCGGGTATGGCTTGGCATGGGCACAGGCTCCCTTTGGATATGCGCTCAGCCTTGTTTTGGGTATGTTGCATGTGTAAGCAGTTTTGATAGAAACATATTTTCAGTGTTAAAGTTAGCAGAACTAGAAGCAAGTATCTATCAAACATATAATTTCCATGAATTGATTCGTGTCAAGGTGGCCTTTTCTTTGCCAAACCCATGCGCTCCCGGGGTTACGTCACCATGCTTGACCCCTTCCAGCAAATGTATGGAAAAAGGATGGGTGGTCTGCTATTCATCCCTGCACTAATGGGGGAAATGTTCTGGTCAGCCGCCATCTTATCTGCCCTTGGTAAGAAAAGAGAGGCAACCGATATCCTAGAAAGACACAATGTCAATTTGCAAGCACTTTCATTATTGTATTAGGACATATTCTATAATACTGCAGTAAAGCTTTAATTAAACATTTTTTTTTTTTTTGCATCACAGGGGCCACACTGAGTGTGATCATTGACATCAACATCAATATGTCTGTGATTATTTCGGCTCTTATTGCTATTTTCTACACGCTGGTGGGAGGACTGTATTCAGTGGCATACACTGATGTTGTCCAGCTCTTCTTCATTTTTTTAGGACTGGTAAGTCTTCACAGAACCACATGATGAAGTCACCAAAGGTTTCATTTTCCCCTTGATTCATGTCTGCATGTCTTCAGCAGCACAGAACACTCTGTGATTTATCAAAGTGGCTGTTTGCTGTGCAGTTTTGACAGTAATGGCTCATCAACCACCCTTTAAAGATACAAGTGATAGGAATAAAGAAGTGAAAGAAGAAATAAAATATTTTTCCTTTTTTTAGTTATGTTTTAATGATCTTTATTATTATTATTATTATGGTAACACTTTATTTTAAGGTGTCATAATATTATAATTCAAATAAATTACATGCAAGTAACCCTCATCCTAACCCTGACCATATAGTATGTACTTGTATTTAATGAATATTACTCAGTACTTAAATGTATAATTTAAAATTTTACCTTAAAATGGTTTTACCATTTTTATTTATTATTACATTATGCAATATAATATACTAATACAATTAATAATATAACATTATTAATTGAACATAAATCATATGTGAATGTAAAAAAAAAAATAGATTTTTAGATTTTTATCACAATATTGAAAAACAAAATGTTTAATGCTCAAAATCTATTTGGCTAGTTTTCACTAGTACCTGCTAAAAATTGAGCATTACAATGTTATTACAATATTATATATGGTCTATTACATTGGTAATAAACTGCTCTCTTTACAGTGGGTGAGCGTCCCTTTTGCACTCTCAAACCCAGCTGTGTCTGACATCGGAGTGACAGCAGTGAAGCCATTCAATGCTAATCAGACCGCATGGCTTGGGAAGATAGAAAGCCCTGACAAATGGATGTGGGCTGACAACTTCTGCCTTCTGGTGAGTGGGCATCCCAATGTAGCATGATGGGATGGAGACAAAAGGATTTTGCCAATGGAGAATTCTTGATTCTGAAGGGCCAAACCTAATTTCTCACTTTAGTGAACGATGCAATCATTCATAGGGAGGAAAGCTAAATAAGACCTGAGGGTGAATAAAGTGTAATACTGGTCTAATCAGGCCACTGTCCTCCTCTAGGTTGCCATTTTTAGATAAGCTTTAATGTTTAAGGGTTATATGTCTGTATCATGCTGTCTGGTGTCTGTATTTACAGTGACGTTTCTGTTTCTAGATGTTGGGGGGGATTCCCTGGCAGGTGTATTTTCAAAGGGTTCTTTCTGCCTCTTCAGCAACCTATGCTCAAGTCCTCTCCTTCCTGGCTGCCTTTGGTTGTATCATCATGGCTATTCCCTCCGTCCTGATCGGAGCCATAGGGGCTTCCACAGGTAAGACAAATCTCTGTACATCTGACTTTTTTTTTTCTTTTTGTAGCAAATCTGAATAACACTTACATGTTATAATAATAGCGGTTAATAATGCCTAATTACATGAAACTAACCCTTGATGAAACACTAACCCTATAGTAAGTACATGTTGTTAACTAAAATTAATTAGGACTTAAATATACAATAACACGGTAGGCCTAACAATGACACCGTAAAATAAAGAGTATAAAAAATAAAGAGTATAAAAAATAAAGAAATAAAGTTTTTAAATACACCCTTGTAATCTTCAATCAACATTAACTTCCCTTCCGCCTCACAACAATCTGTTTTCTGATGACGTCTGCACTGGCACGAAGGCAGGACAATCATTCCTTTGCTCTTATACAATGTTATTTTAGTATCACTGACGTACTATTATAGATTGTTTTTCTAATACATTAAATTAGTTTTGATTTTCTGCTTTCATGTCAATTTTATTTATTACTAGTTTTTTAATATCTATATAGTTTTTATAAATGTTGACTTCAGTTTTAATTATTTCACATCAGCTTAAACTAAATAATAATGAGAAGTGTTTCAATAAAATAAGCTTTTTTATGTTATTTTATAATTGAAATTGCAATAAACCACAAATGTTTTGATGGTTTAGTTTAGTTAACTATAATAACCCTGCTCTTGCAAATTATAATTTACATAAGATCGCAGCAATTAGCAAATGACAATGATCCAATCAATTCCAATCAAATCCTTTTTTTTATTTTTTTTGGCATTTGAGGATAACAATAGGTAATTGCAACTTTATTTCTTGATGACTTTACAAGAACAGTTAATTTATAGCATATATGCATTTCAGAAGAGAAAAAGAAGTTGCTAACAAAGTCATCCAAGCAGTCTAATAAATCTGATTTATAGGCTATATCCACTTACTGATCATTAGATCTGTTTGAGTGCAAAAAAAGGAAAAGACTCACTATTTTAGGAATACAAATTCTTAATATGGCTTACAAAAGTGATCTTAACTATACACTAATTATGCTGTATTTTCCCCTTACCCTGAATAATTATTCACAGCTCAGCCAAATTAAAAATGTGCAACAAAGCATTTTTCATATTGTTTCCTGTGTACCACATGTCCTTGTCCCAAAGCCTAACACCATTTTTCCTTTGAGAGTGTACTGAATTTAGTATATACTGACAGTAATTCTAATTATGTAATCAGTTATTTCTGATTATTGGGGAACAGTCTGATTTGCTCTGGTGTGTTGTGGGAGGTGTTCTCCAGGCTGTATCAGCCCCGGGTGGAAACCATGTTCCCTTCAGATCACTAAAGAAACGAGTAATTAACAACAGCTGGTCTCCCTCATACATTATTAACAGATTATCCATTTAACGATGTGAACCCTGTAAATATTACATCTGAGGGAGGCACACAGCACCCAGATTTAATCAACAAACTTTCAGCATCAAAGACACACCACTTATTACTTTACTTATTGGAAATAACAGTCTAATCAAGCAAGTCTTATTGCTTTTGGATTGTGAGTAAAAAGAATTTGAAATTGAAAATTAATTTAACATGTATTTTACTCATGTATATGCAAAAAAAGTAATAATTTATGCTGCTGGTTATTACATAGTATATAGTAAGTGTGTTCTACTGCACAGATTGGAACCAGACAACCTATGGGCCAATTCCTCCCATGCAGAGGGACCAGTCTGACATGATCCTACCGATCGTGCTACAGCATCTGTGCCCGGCCTATATCTCCTTTTTTGGTCTGGGGGCAGTTTCTGCTGCAGTGATGTCATCCGCTGACTCATCCATCTTGTCGGCCAGCTCCATGTTCGCTAGGAACATCTACCAGCTCGCTTTCCGGCAATCGGTGAGAGCCCGTCTAATTTAATTCACTGCAAAAAAAAAAAGAAATGTCTGTAAACTTAACAGACAGTGTTCTGGCTGAAAATTACTAGTAGATTTTCCATTTTTCAATGAGTTTTTGTGGGCAAAAAAATAAAATAAATTAATTAATAAATAATACATTGTTAATAACATACCGATATATGAAGAACAGCTCACACAGCAGTCACTTTCAAATCAAGCACTTTTCAGTTTCTCAGCAGAAAGGATTTCCATAGCTAACTTTAATGAAAATCTGAGTTGGGAACTTTTTTTTTTACCTTCAAGAGATACTCCTGAAGGCATGGATTCCTATCGAAATTACTACAATTACAAAATTTTGCCAAGTAGCATTGATTTAAAATGTTTAAATGTTTGTACTGGAATTCATGCCAAGAAATTCGTATCAAGAAAACCTTTCCCCTTTCTTTTGTAAAACAACTATAATATTTAGAAATGCATACTAATTTATGGATAAAGTAATTCAAGGGATAGTTCAACCAATGTCAGTAATCATCATGTACATACACAAATGTCATTCAAGAACTTTATGACTTTCATTTTTTTGGGAAACACAAAAGAAGATATGTCGCAGAATGTCTCTGGCATATGTAAAGAAACTCAATGCCATCACTGACCTTTACTGAATGAAAAAAGTGGGTGTCAGTTATTAAAAACCTGCATATTAATCAACTTTTAATGAATTGATCAACAAATTCTTAGTTTTATCATACCTTGTATCATTTTAGTATCTCTCTAATTCTCATCTCATCTTTGTACTGATTTTAAGGCTTCTGACCGTGAGATCGTGTGGGTCATGCGGATCACTATTTTTGTGTTTGGGGCTCTAGCGACAGGCATGGCTCTCTTGACTGGGACCGTCTATGGTTTATGGTACCTGAGCTCTGACCTGGTCTATGTCATCATCTTCCCGCAACTCCTGTGCGTTCTTTTCATCCGTGGCACGAACACTTACGGCTCGGTGGCTGGATACATCTTTGGATTGATCCTGCGAATTGGTGGAGGGGAACCATATCTTAAACTGCCTCCGTTCATCTACTACCCCGGATGGACCATTGAGGAGAAGGTCCATCATGTGACCAAGGAGGTGGAATACCTGGTGATGCAGAGATTTCCCTTTAAGACAGCTTCCATGCTGGCCTCCTTCCTTAGCAATGTGGCTTTCTCATACCTGTTTAAGTACCTGTTTGAAAGTGGCACCTTTTCAGCTAAATATGATTTCTTGGATGCAGTGGTGGCCAAGCACAGTGCTGAAATAATGGACAAGACCACTCTGGTGAACAAGAACATCATTGGGCTGAATGAAATGACCCCGGTCAAGCCAAGACTTAGTGTAACTTTAGCTGCTACCTTCACCAGGAAGGAAACCCTGACCGAAGAGGAGGACTCCAGCCCGGAGTCACCGAGTCATGAGAATGAGTAGAGACCCTATGTTCAATCTTGAGAAGACTCTCTATTGGTTCCATAATGTGAAGTACAAGGCTTTACCCTATAAGTAAAGAACTATCAGATTTTAATAATATACTTAATTCACTCCAAACTCCTTCTCTGGAATTTTCATCTCTTCTTTCAAGATGGGAATGGGAAAGCAACTGAAACTCAATGAAAATGGCAAAGAGAGAAGAAAGCAGCAGTGGTTTGAGTAATATTTGGAAAAAAAAAACTGACTTGATGGTGTTATTTACCCTGAGAAGCTCTTCGACTCCTGTCGGTATGTACAAACCCTGAGTGACTCTCCTTTCCCTTCTAAAGAAAATGTTGAGATACTGTGATAAAATAAATAATCATATTAAAAGGTTAGTTCACTCAAAGATGTTCTATCATCATTTGCTCAACCTGGATGACTTCATTTCTTCTGTAGAACATAGAACAAAATGTCTCTTTTTTTCATCCACACAGTCAAAGTCAATAGACTTCGGTGTTCTTATTGACTTTCATTGCATGGACGAAAATAGCAGCTGAAACATTCTTCAAGCTACGAATGATGACAGAATGTCAGTTTCTCTGTGAATTATCCGTTTAATTTCCTAAACCTGGACAAAGATCAGTCCAGATTTGAAAAAAGAAAAAAACACAGTGATTATAATATATCCCATTATAGCTATATTAATACATAATAGGTGTAAGTTCATGTGTCATGTTATTACTTACGTCCCATGATAGTTATTAGTGCAGATTATCCTATCGTCCTATCATAAAAACAAAATGTAGCTAAACGGTTATAAGCTGTTTCATAAATATGTAATCATATAACAAGTGATGTGCTTCCCATCTACAAACTACTTTTAACAACTGTGACATGAGTGCACATGTGGCAAATGTCTTTTTCATGTTCATAGTGCAATATTAAGAAGGAAAACAAACAACATGGAAAATATACAGTATATAATCTTGTAATCGCCTTAACTAGCTACATTGGATAGATGGGGGTGATTGGACATTATGCAAACCCGGTTTGTCACTTTGTTGTACTTGAAAATGAATGTAGCTGCAACTGATTTACCAGATGTAACAATCTCCGGGGTCTGTGCTGTGATATTTTTTGTGATTTGCAAAGTCATACGTATGTCAAACGAAGTCATTGTACCTGGTTCCAGGATGATACAGCTGCTGTGTTATTTTGTTGGCTTTAGCGATAAAGACATTTGTGTGATGTGTGTGTTTATATTCCAATGAATATAATTGTCCAGTATTCCACTAAAATGTAAAGCGTCACTTTACAGTTCTGTATATATATATATATATATATATATATATATATATATATATATATATATATATATATATATATATATATATATATATATATGCATATATATTTAAATGAGTTGGAGCCAGCTACACAAATCTATATTTATTTATTAAATGTGTCCTACAGATTAAATATAGGATTATTCAAAGAGAATAAATTTTATTGTTAAGACTTTCATAGTTGTGTATTTTTCCAAAGTAATACAGTCCACAAAAACTGCAAGTAATGAAGCGTTTTCCATTTTGTTTAAATTCATCAATTCAACTTGACGAAGTGTGTGTCGATAATTTTTGTTCTCGTTTCTGATAGCAAGCACATTTTCTAAGTCTAACGCCACTTGATCTGCGGACTGCTGTAGGACCAGTTACGAAAAAGCGCGTGTCTGAAAACGTGACAATTTATGACATTAACTCTCTTCAACTTCCAGCGTCACAGTTGAATAAAAACACTCTAAAAATAGCCAGTACTTTATTTACATTAAGTGCTCTGCTGGTCTCAGTGGGGCGGGGCAGGGGTAGTTGGGTGAAAAAGGCGGAGGGAAGTGAAGATGGGGGTTGGGCCGGACATTTTATGCGTCTTTTCATAGACTGCGTCAATGTCTTGGGGGTGGGCGATGACGCTGTTCTTGCCCCACCCAACCATGTCCCGAGCTTGTCCTTCATTTTGTCCTTGCTGTCCAAAATTTAATCCCATTACATCGTTTGCGGCTGGATATGCCAGAGATCCCATTCACAAAAGTACAGTGAAGAGCACTTGTGCTGATTAATAATCACCGCAATTGGGCAGTACTCTTAGCTTTGCCAAAAGTCAAGCTATTTTTATTCTTCCAACTGAGGCGTCGTCTGCGGCCATCTAAGGTGTCTGGAAAAACCTCGACGACAATTTACTCGCCAAAGGGTACAATTTGAACACCGTTCATGGTTAGTAATTTAGTCGTCAATGCTCGTTTGAGATATTCATTTTAGCTTTCTTCAAATGTGGGCAGTCTCTGGTTTTCTTGGCGATCACGTCTCTGCTCACATATCAGTAATGAAATGCTTGAGGTTCAGGAATCTCAGCTGAAATATGGTGCATCTAATTGAATCAGCCTAAGTGAGGGACATTTGTCCTCTTTCATGGTTCAATCAATCAAATCTCCCACAACAATGGTTAGGAGCACAGCCTATGATGGAAGGTAGCAGGCAGTGTTCATCACACCCGTCATTATTTATTTGAACAATTTCCTTTAGTGTAAATCAGTAAACAGATACAGATAATGTAGTTTTTTATTAGTATTACTTAAATAAATGAGAAAACAACCCTAAAAATACAAAGCTTCAAAAACCCCAACTGCACCAGTGAGAATGTCCTTTTATTTCTATTATTCGTTAAGTGACTACATGGTAACTAGTATGCTGTAGAAGACAGTCTTTAATATTACTAGTTTGTGTAAACCAAATAATAATGTGTCTAAGTGACAATAAAAGGCAAATATATATATATATATATATATATATATATATATATATATATATATATATATATATATATATATACTTTTTGGCCATTTAAGTCACAAAAATCATTCAATCATGGTGTTAACACAAATACTGTCGGTGCTCAGAATAACAATAATTCATAATATAAAGGAAAATAGAAAATGTGCTGTTGTTTTCAATAATTTTTATCATTAATACATATATATATATTTGCCTAAAAGAACACACAATGTTTGGATATTTTACACACTATTTATGTGCAGTTGGAAGCAGGTGTTGATGTTTATTGGTACCAACTTTTGAAAAATCAGAAAATTTAAGTCAGGACGTAAATCAATGAAACGTGTTAGGAACACCTGTTAAAATCAAATTCACTGATATAATGTGATGTTTCATCAGTGAAACATGATTGTGTTTATAAAAATATACCACTGAATTTTTTTTGGAGAGCAGCTTGTTGAGAATCTTTGAAAGTAATTTGTTGGACATAAACAGCCCTGTGACTGTTTGTAGAGTAACATCTCTTCACAAAATGTACTCCCTGAAGATCTGGAATGTCATCATAACATGTTTTGCATGGGTGCGTCCTATTCCCGCAGACCAAACACCCTTGTTTTTTCCACTCGCTCCTGTTCGTTTCTGACAGCAAAGTCATCTGCGGTGACAAGGAACCCTTTTTTTGACATGGGGCGACTAGAACAAGCAACCCTGAGGAAACATCAGTAACAGAAAAAGCTGTCAACAACAGAAGCATCTGCTTTGTGTTCTGCTGGCAGTACACTGCATCATTTAAAAAAGGGGGCTAGATTTTGCAAGTGGGTTTGCTCTTGGAAAGTCTATTTCTATCATTAGCTTTCCAATAGTCTTGGTCACTAAGCTGGTGCATGCAGATCAATTCAAAGAGGTTGATGTCCCTAAAAAGCTAGTATATAATTGTTTTGAAAGATCAATATCTGAAAGTACAGCTATGAATTTAAAAGACCCAGAGGAGGAATACAGACATTAAAATGTATTACTCCTCAGGGATGACTTATACTTCCCCTCTTTTCCTCCATGTCTCACTGTCTCTCAAATCTCTGCCGACCAAACTGTTGTATGATAAAACCTGTCACAACCTCTTCAACTGTCATCCTGATGAGCAGTTTCTAAGCTTTTCTCCACAATCCTCCCAGCTGACAATCACATGTTACTCTCATACATGACTTGTGTTACATAAAACACCAACAATGAAGACAGCCACTCTTTTACAAGCCACAAAGCCCGAGGCAATGTCCCAAAACTCTTGATTCCCACTGTCAGCAACTTTCTTACAACATATGTTCAAAGTGTTACTGGCACAACACTGAAAATGTATTTCTAAAGAAATCTCTAATGTAGAAAAACATGGATATTGTAATATTAAAACAACATTACATATTAAGATATTATAAGATATTAAGTCTACATCCAACAGGTTTTTAATAAAATGTAGCGTCCCTTTATTTGTATCCATATAAACACTCAACACGTGTTCAATGTTCAATACATGCAATATGCATTAAATGATTATTATTATTAATGGTAGAAGAAAGCAATGTAGATGTTGTGAGAAAAACTTCCTTTACAATACAACTGCTATGTTTCTCTTCTCCATCATATTTAAAGTTTATTGGTCGTCCAACTCGGAAACTCGGGTATATCGGAATTATCTCGGGTATTTAAATTAAGTTTCCCAGTTTTACTTAGACTAGGGAGGCCATTCATGTCCAGTTTCCGACTAGGACACTCGTATTTATGATAATTCCGATGGCATGTAGGGAGCATCAAGTTCCAGCCCTGCTTCAACACACCTGTCTGAAAGTAGCCCTGAACACCTTGATTAACTGGTTCATATGTATTAATGTTGAATCTGCTGTATTTGTTGATACAGCATTTTACAGCAAAACATAAAATGGGCGATGTCTAAAAAGGATGACATAGAAAAAATTAGGTATTGTTTGATTCGGTATACCCTTTCTAATCTTATTGCCAAATTGTTCAGAAGTTACAATTAGATATGTCAATTTTTATACCTAATAAGAAAAGTAGGTGGCGCTGTGTGAAACTACTCATGTGCCCTCAGGTCATGTAAGGAATAACTGACAATGGCCCGTTGAAATATTAGAAATATTATGCAAACCCAAGGTAGTGATGTCGTTAGAAATGCTCGTGTGCTTTACGTACATAATAAAATATAATTTTGTGGCAATACATGGAAATAATATCTAGTTTTATCCTAATACTTTTGGCCAGTGTCGTTGTGGGATTTGGTTATTTTGCTATTGTAAGCTGAAAGGACCTTTGAAATAACTGAAATCATTTGGCTTTTTTACGTGTAATACGGTCAGAGCTGCCTGGACTACTTCCGCCATTCGACCACAAGTGATATAAGTGTGCAATTTATTTATTAGTTTTTGTTTTCCAGTTTTTTTTTTTTTATTATAGCAATTGATGTAATTTAGGTAGAATATAACTAATTTCAGTTTATCTGGGTTTACATTTAAATCATATTTAATTGCATAAAGTGACGATAACCCAAATTTTTATGATGCAGCATATTCCTTCCATCCCTGATTTAAAAGTGTACTATCTCATCTCCTTTTTTTTTTCTCTTTTTTTTACTCTCAGCCAGCAGGGCGATTCAGGACTATTTATGTGTTCCTTAAGTGATGGCCTCTATAATGTAATTGCTGGACATCTAATTGAAAAATGGATGCAGCCAAAGAGAGAGAAGAGGGCGGAGGGAAGGGAGGGAATACAAAGAAAGAAAGGGGGATGAAGGGATAGAGGGATAAGGGAGAGAGGGATAAATTTAGAAAGATAAAAGAGAGAGCAAGTTAGACAGACAAACATAAAGGTACATGAACACTGACACAAATACACACACACTCTACTGGCTCTATTTCTCTCAGTAAGTCTCAGTGGTTTTAGATGAGATGAGTGGGCCTTTATCTCATCCCCTTCAGCAAAGCCAATAATTGCAGCATGTGACACATACAGCAAGGCACAGTCCCAGTGGTACATGGCAGAGGAATGAGACAGGGTCAATTCCACAATGCTCAGTTATGGCCTCAGAGAAACGCAATCTGACACAAGATCTATAAAGAGCCTTTTAGTGGCTGAATGAACCTGATTTATCAAAATCCTGTATACTTGTTAAGCTCTTTATTAATGACACTGAAATAGCATGTTTAATTAAATATCAGCCAATCACACCCTTTATTATAGGTCACAAATGCACAAAAAGTCATATAAATCCTATATGTATAGCCTCATATCTATCATATACGCATACATATTGGCCACATAGTGTCCGCAATATGAAAAATATTTTAATAAAATGTTTTTAAATTAAATTTTAAGTGAATATGTCAAGTTCCTATGTATTTAACAAGGTGCTGAAAACATTCCTCAGAGATTTTGGTCCATATTGCCATGAAGGCATAAGTGCTGCAGATTTGTTTGATGCACTACCATTATGCAAATCTCCCTTTTCACCACATCACAAAGGTGCTCTACTGGACTTAGATCTGGTGACTGTGAAGGCCATTTGGGTAAAGTGAACTCACTGTCATGTTCAAGAAACTAGTTTGAGATGATCTGAGCTTTGTGACATGGCACATTGTACACTGTGGTCAGAAAGGCATTGGCATGTTCAGCAACAATACTCAGATAGGCTATGGAATTTAAACAATGCTCAAGTAGTACTAAGGGGCCCAAAGTGTGCTAAGAAAATATCCTTCACACCATTACACAAGCAGCAGCCTAAACTGTTGATACAGGGCAGGATGTATCTATGCTTTCATGTTGTTTATGCCAAATTCTGACCCTACCATCCAAATGTTGCAGCAGAGATCGAGACTCGTTAGACCAGGCAACTTTTTTTCAGTCTTCTAATTGTACCATTTTGGTGATCCTGGCGAATTGGCACAGTTTCCTGTGCTTAGCTGACAAGAGTAGCAGTGGTGTGCTCTTCTGCTGCTTTGGTCCATCTGCTTGAAGGTTCAGTGTGTTGTGCTTTCAGAGATCTTGGTTGTAATGAGTGGTTATTTGAGTTACTGTTGCCTTTCTATTATCTCAAACCAGTCTGGCCATTGTCCTCTTACTCTGGTACAAACACTTCTTTTTTGCCCACTAAACTGCCACTCACTGGATAGTTTCTTTTTATAGTCATTGAGATGGTTTCATGTGAAAATCCCAGCATATATTTGGCTGATTAGATATTTGCATTGAGTATAGGGCTCTCTTTTTGATTGTTTTGGTTTTGTTTCTACACATAAGATGCACAACATTTTGTATTTTTATATAATGTATGTTTTGCAGTAAAAAAAATAAAATAAATAAATAATAAATGATTATGCCAAAAATGAGAGAGTGCTGCATTTAATTTTTTATGACATATCTTAAAATTCAATTTGCAAAAAAAACAAAAAACAATAGTGTTATTGACAGATATACACAATGCTACAATATTTGTTACAAATGTGTACATATAAACAAGTAAAAACTGGTCCAACTTTGAAATAGAACTGTAGCATCCATCCATCTTCTTCCGCTTATCCGGGGCCGGGTCGCGGGGGCAGCAGTCTAAGCAGAGAACCCCAGACTTCCCTCTCCCTAGACACTTCCTCCAGCTCTTCTGGGGGGACACCGAGGCGTTCCCAGGCCAGCCGGGAGACATAGTCTCTCCAGCGTGTCCTAGGTCTTCCCCGGGGTCTCCTCCCAGTGGGACGCGTCCGGAACACCTTCCTGGGAAGGCGTCCAGGAGGCATCCGGAACAGATGCCCGAGCCACCTCAACTGACCCCTCTCTATGTGGAGGAGCAGCGGCTCTACTCTGAGCTCCTCCCGGGTGACTGAGCTTCTCACCCTATCTCTAAGGGATCGCCCAGCCACCCTGCGGAGAAAGCTCATTTCGGCCACCTGTATCCGGGATCCTGTCCTTTCGGTCATGACCCAAAACTCATGACCATAGGTGAGAGTAGGAACGTAGATTGACCGGTAAATCGAAGAAACTCTTTCTTCACCATGACAGACCGGTACATCGACCGCATTACTGCAGAAGCTGCACCGATCCGTCTGTCAATCTCCCGTTCCATCCTTCCCTCACTCGTGAACAAGACCCCAAGATACTTAAACTCCTCCACTTGAGGCAGGAACTCTCCACCAACCTGAAGTGGGCAAGCCACCCTTTTCCGACTGAGGACCATGGCCTCGGATTTGGAGGTGCTGATTCTCATCCCAGCCGCTACACACTCGGCTGCAAACCGTCCCAGTGCATGCTGAAGGTCCTGGCTTGATGAGGCCAACACAACAACATCATCCGCAAAGAGCAGAGACAAAATCGTGTTGTCACCAAACCTGACCCTCTCCGGCCCCTGGCTGCGCCTAGAAATTCTGTCCATAAAAATCATGAACAGAACCGGCGACAAAGGGCAGCCCTGCCGGAGTCCAACACGCACTGTAGCATTAATTAGATTATATAACTGGATAATTTTAATATACTGATATTTTAGAAAAATATATATCCAAACATCATGTCTCATAGATAACACCGATACAGAGCATTCATCTCATATTCTCTTTCACGAAAAGTCCTTCGAGGCCTGTACTACCTCTTGCTCATGCACACACAGTAATTCAATAGTAGCAGGACTCTTGCGAGATCCCTGTGCTGGAAACACAAAGAAAGCCCCTAAAGGCAACAAGCAGAATCCATGTGCTGCTATTCAACACTCTGTCATGTATCACTCAGACGAGAGGGGGTGGGCCATTCGAACATATTCCAGTCAAACATGAAACTTTTGTGCTGTCTGAATGCTACACATTTTGACCTCTTTAGAACAAGACAAGAGCTTTTACCAGTGATTTGCACTTTCTACTCACAAGACATAAGACAGGCTTCCATAATGTTGACAACCAGCAACACTTTATTTTTTTAAATGGCTAGCACACATTGATGTTTTTTCAGTAGTAGTGGATATGACGCACTGAGATAAAACACTTAATGAGAACATCCTTAGGGTTATTTTCCTTCATTGGTATGCTAGGCCACTCTCTCAGGGTAGAGAAAGCGTCGCAGGGTATGTAAGAACTTGCGTATGTGTGTACAGAAGCTTTTTACTGAGCTGTACTCAGGCCAGCAGATCCATTAGCACTGATTGAAAAGCGAAGGGGTTCAGCTGTAACCCTGAGAGAAGGTGAACAGCCCAACCATTAAGAATGTATATGAGAATGAAGACAGTGGGCATGGGAAAAGATGGAGGAAGCAGGAGGTCAGGGTTCAAATATGCATTCAAGCAGGCTCAGGTAACCCCACTTCTCAAAAAACAAATACATTAAACACTTCACTTACAGATAACTACAGACATGTCTCTCTCCTTTCATTCATAGCAAAAACCCTAGAAAGAGTTGTTTTCAACCAGGTATCATTGTTTCGTTCACAGAAAAACAAACTGGACGCTAACCAGTCAGGTTTCAGGAGTGGCCATTCAACTGAGACTGCGCTACTGTCAGTCACAGAAGCCCTGTGAATTGCAAAAGCAGATTCCAAATCATCAGTTCTTATTCTGCTGGATCTATCTGCTAGTTTTGACACTGTCAATCATCAGATCCTCCTGTCTACCCTTTCATCAATGGGCATCAAAGGGATTCCACTTTGCTGGTTTGAATCCTATCTCACTGGTAGGTCTTTCAGGGTAGCTTGGGGAGGGAAGGTATCTAAAGCACATCCACTGGTCACTGGGGTTCCTCAGGAATCAGATCTTAGACCCCTACTCTTCTCCATATACATGACATCAGTGGGTCCCATCATACAGGCACATAGCTTCTCCTACCATTTCTATGCTGATGACACACACATGCTGCACAACTTCTTGTCCCTTGTCATTTCCGCTAGTGAGCAACGCCTCATGGTACCATCACAGAGAGGCTCAAAATCACTTTCCAGAACATTCTCGTTCACCATTCCTGGCTGGTGGAATGATCTCCCCTCCCCCCATCCGGAATGCTGAATCCCTGACAATTGTCAAGCGACAGCTGAAAGGTAATCTCTTTCAAAGCTAATTGACTTTACCGTAAAAAAAAAAAATTCTCTCTCTTTATTTATTCCTTCTCTTTCTAGCTTGTACTTATTTGAACAATACCTAAAACTTGGTATTACAAGCACTTCCTGTGTCTGTTTCCCTCTTAAAGAAGAAATGCTTTATGTTACCCCCAAATATACGTCAGCTCACAGTAAGCAGGTGAATTGGCAATAGATCAGGGTATCATGTTTGGGTATAAAAGGAGAATTTCATACTTATCATTTTGTGCCAAATTTCATGAGAGATGTGTCAAACAAATCAAAAATCACATATCACAATGAAAAATTGCTAAGAATTTAGGTATTTCACCAACTACCATACATAATATTGTGAAATAATTAAGGCAATCCAGAGAAATCACAGTACATGTAGGACAAGGCAGGACACCTCAGTTGAATGTGCTTGACCTCTGATCCCTCAGACGGCATTGCATAAGAACGTCTCAGGTTACGAATGTAACCATGGTTCCCTAAACAGGGATCGAGACACTTCGTCCTCTAGGGGTCGCTATGGGAAATGCCTCATCGTGATCCATGTCTGAAGCATACATTAAAAAAAAACACCAAAAAGTTGGCTGGCAACAGCCCCTGACGTGACTACCTGTGTGACTATAAAATAAATAGGCACCGAGAGAACACGTCATTCGCTTCTTCGTCTGAAGCTTGTGTCTGAAGCATGGCAGGAAGTTAGAGGACACAGTGTCTCGTTCCCTACTCAGGGAACCATGGTTACATTCAGAACCTGAGGCATTCCCTTACAGGGGAACTTTGAACTGCGTCCTCTAGGGGTAGCAATGAGTAACAGTATACCCACACTACCATGCTGAGGGGAGTGCAGGCCAGAATCATGGCGAGCACTAAGTACCAACTCTACCATTTCCATGGGAGTTGCCCCTGGGATGTTAGACGGCTGTCTGTGACATTAATCCTTATGGCCAAAGGCCTAGGCTACATACCCAACTTACGTGTTAGGGCCTCGACCCGGGGTAGAGCTCAAAGCTTGGAATCAAGAAAGATTCCTTTAAAGGGATACGGCAAAGAGCCTAGCATTTTAAGTCTTGCCTGTCACACGGGGGCTACTGCTTGCTCTTGTATAAGCTTGCTGAAGGAACTGTCTTAACAGATCCCTAGTAACAAAAGATTACTGGGCATACTCAAGAAAGGGCATGAAGCAACCACGCAAAGCCCTCACCATATAGTATTTTAGAAATAACGCAGAGTACTAGCGTGTGAACAACACAGTGTGGATTTCAGAAAGTGAGCAAAGACTTCACGTGCACACTTACCATAATATGGATTTTAAATATTGTTCTGGGGGGTTGGGGGGCTCTCTTGGTAATCCGAATGAGCAGATGGAATGGTGCATCCCAAGTCATCATCGCAACCTATGGTGATAATGCTGGAGCGCTCTGGGGGAAAAACTGAGAACTCAATCTTACGGGAGAGTAGAACTCCGAATTCAGGAAGAGAGTAGCACACTCATAGGCAACCCTTTTTTGGAAAAGGGGAGCGCTGCTAAACTACTATGAGAACTGCCCACATAGCCCTTCATGTTGAGGGAAGCGATGCTTGAAGTGATTTGATAAAGACATAATGGCTGAGTGGAACCAAGGTCTAACCAACTCAAAGAAAGACAATGAAGCTGAGCGCGTACCCCTTACCATATAGGATTTCAGAAAGTGTGAGTCTTGTGTGCACACTTACCACTTATGTGGATTTTAGAAAGTGTGCAAAGTGCTAGCGTGCACACTTACCACTTACAGTATGTGGACTCTAGAAAGTGCTCAAAGTGTTCAACGTGCACACTCACCACCATATGGATTTCAGAAAGTACACAGAGCTTAGCGTGTATTTAAAGCTTCCTAAGCATCACAGAAATCCTGAACCGCACTGGAGAGGCAAGCTCAAATTTACAAACCTCTGGTGAGGGGAGCATCACCTGAGACAGCATATACAAGAAGATTCTCAAAACTACCACCTCCACTTCCCGCTCGATGCATCAGCAAGAAGGAATATCCAAGCAACCTGGAAGCACCAAAGGGTGACCTGGCCGGACATCCAGGAAATTCCTTGGAGGTCCATGCCAGGCCTGATGATCGAGAAGGCTCCTGCAGAACCCTATGATCTGGCCGCCTGATATCGGAAGCATGAAGCCGGAATCAGGGTTATCATACCGGCTGGACATAATGTCGACGAGTGTTTAGTAAAAACTGTCAATTGAGCACTGCAAAGAAAACTCACATTAGGATTAGTACACACATAACCACCAGCAATTTAATACATATATATGCATATATAGAATGGATCATACTCACCCACCCTGGTTCCTGCGCTGGAGCCCCGCTCAAGGGGTGACTCCCTTTAGTTCGGACCATCAGTAAGGTGGTTACTATGAACCATAGAAGCAACCAAAAACATCATAGGTCCAGCATAGGAGACTGTTATGCAAGAAGTTCCCACCTAACCAGAGAGAGAGATCTGTGGTGTGGCGCAGCTCAGCTACCTGATCAGGGGAACGGCCCTTGCTTTTATGCAGGTCTTTCAGCAGGTCAGCCTGATATGTTTGAAACACCACTATCATGTGCAATGAAGCCACAGCCTGCTGCTGTGAATGCTTTGCGATTTAAGCAGAAATCAGGCAGAAATGGAAGGCTCACCTGAGCTGGAGGGCTATGGTCGGAAAGATAACGCTCGTCGAGATAACCTCGCGGCGTCACCTTGCTAGCATGCTTTCATGGCAAGTCCAACTTTGCCATGGCGTGATCCATAACCTCCAATAGCTCTACATACGCAGGGCAGGAGGATTGAGAAGGCTCAGCCTCAGCTTCTTCGCCATCCTCGGACATCTCTTGCTCTTCCTGGGCCGAACCCAGCAAAGCACTAGCCTCTGTATAAGAAAGTGTTAAAGATATAACATTATCCTCCCGAGGCTCTCTCTCGTCCACCACTGACAAGTGCAAAAGGGAAAGTCCCTCTCTAAACTCCTCAGCCAGATCCACCTGTGATCTTAACGAGCTCATAATCCTCCGTGCCTCAGCAGCGGTGGGTCCTGAACCACGGGAAGCAGATGGCTTCCCCTCTTTCCTCGAAAAGAAAGACAAACAAGAGCGGAGCTTTTTCATGGAAAAATGCTCACAATGCACGCAGATTGCCCCCTCAAGGACATTGTGTGCGTGCTCATCACCCAAACAAACAACGCAAAGATTGTGCGTGTCATCAGGTGTCCAATAATGATGACACGGATGCACACACTGTCTAAGCGCTTTGCTAGTATTCGCCATGATAGACAGAGTTTAGATTACCATTCAGATACATGCTTCAAACAGAACAGTCAGTGAAGATGAAGAAGAGAGTGACGTGTTCTCCCAGTGCCTATTTATGAATCATGATGAATCATGGAACTTAAAGGAAAGTTACTGTGACGGTGTTAAATGTGCCTCTGCCCCAACTTTTTTTGGAAAGTGTTGCAGCCATCAAAATCTAAATTTGTTCATATTTACAAAATACATTTACTTTGGTCAGTGAAAACTTTGGAAATCTTTTATTTGTACATTTGTCAATTAAATAAAAGTCAAAGAGAATTAATAAATCACAGATTCTTGATTTTGTTTCATTTTACAAAATGTACCAACTTTTCTGCAATTGGGTTTGTAGATATTGATCGGTTCTCTTACGAGAGTTCTCTCGTACTGCATCTTAGCTAAGACGCTACGGGAAAAGTCTCTTTTCACGAAATACTGAAGCAAAAAATTATCCTTAATTTTGAATTTTTGTAAAGCGCATTTGCAGCAGTACACAGCCATAGGCGAGACGGCTCGCTCGCTCATTGGCTGCTCTGCAGCAAGTGCACAGCCTATCGAGGGCAGGCTGATGCAATATCAGACCAATAAGGGCGCTTTGCGCACTTCATGCCACTTCCCGCCGAAACGGGTATGACCCAACCCTATAAAAGGAGCTCGAAAAGGCTGACTCACCTGATTTTTCATCTCTTCAGCGAAGCTCACGCATCGCTGGATCACGATGGAAGCAAGTGCCGTCTGAGTGCCATCTCAGTGGGACAAGCCACTTCTGAAGCTGCTGGCCTTAGCCGCCTTCCACTGCCGTTCCTGCTGCCCTCTCCGGCACCTATATCCTTTTTATACCGCATGATGGGTCTCATGGCCTAAGCATCTCCAGTTCTGCAGTTGGGCCTGCTCCGCATGCGCCCCCTGCAGTTCTGGCTGAAAGCGCGGGTATCTGGTTGACTGCGTCTCAAGGTCGATCAGGGCTCCGTTACAGCCCTGAAACCCTGAACAGCAAACGACTGGTACCAATCAGGTGTAAGCCTGGGGACTTCCTCGAGAGTGAAGATGGTGTCGACGGACGCCTCCACTTCGGGATGGTGAGCGCTGCTCGAGGGCAGACCATCCTTTGGCCTGTGGTCAGAACGGGAAAAGCTCCAACATATCAACTGTCTGGAAATGCTGGCAGTGGAGAACGCGCTGACGCGCTTTTGTCCCCGAATCAAGGGCCGCCACGTCTTAGTCCGTTCGGTCAACAAGTCTGTGGTGTCCTACATAAATCGCCAGGGCGGCCTCGGGTCCCGAAACCTGTACAGGCTGACGGAATGCCTCCTGGTTTGGGCTCAGCGCAACTTGCGCTCGCTGAGGGCAGTTCATGTGCCTGGGCTACAGAATCTGGGTCCAGACAGGCTGTCCAGAAACAACATTCCCACGGGCGAATGGTCTCTACACCCGCAAACAGTCCGCCTGTTGTGGGAGAGATTTGGCAGGTCGGAGGTGGACCTCTTCGCGTCCCACGAAAACGCTCACTGCCCCGCGTTCTTTCCAAGAACGAAAGCGCGTTGTTACGGAGATGGCCGTGCTGCCCGCTTTATGCTTTCCCTCCCGTCTCCCTCCTTCCGCAGGTGATAGAACGGGTGAGAGAAACGAAATGTTCAATTCTGCTTGTAGCACCTTTTTGGAAGAACCAACCATGGTTCCCAGATTTGATGCAGTTAGCAGACATCGCCCCGTGGCCAGTGCCGTTGAGGAGGGACCTCCTCTCGCAGGCCAGGGGCTCAATTTGGCACCCTCAACCGGAGTTGTGGTCCCTCCATGTGTGGGCGCTCAATGGTTACCCGCTGATCTCTCAGTGGGAGTGCTAAATACCATCACTCAGGCTAGAGCCCTGTCGACACGACGGCTGTATGCCTCGAAGTGGTCGTGTTCTCCAGCTGGTGCACAGCTCGGGAATGTTCACCCCTTAGTTGTGAGGTGACGGAGGTTCTCTCCTTCCTACAGGAGCTGTTGGATAAGGGCAGAGCCCCATCCACGCTCAAAGTTTATGTGGCGGCCATCGCAGCGTTTTCTGAAACAGCGCTCGGTCAGTCAATAGGAAGGAACGATTTGGTCATCCGCTTCCTTAGAGGAGCTAGGAGGCTGAATCCTCCCAGACCTCCGTCAGTCCCTATATGGGACCTCGCGGCGGTTTTGGAGGCCATGAAGGGTCCCCCTTTTGAGCCTATCCAATCGATTAGCCTCCAGCATCTGTCGCTCAAGACAGTATTCTTGTTGGCTCTCGCTTCAGTGAAGTGTGTGGGCGACCTGCACGCGCTCTCGGTGAGCCAGTCGTGCTTGGAGTTTGGGCCTAATGACTCAAGGGTCATACTCAAACCTAGGCACGGTTATGTGCCGAAGTCCCTCAACACGCCATTTCGGGCTCAGGTTATAAGTGAGTGAAGTGACATTCAGCCAAGTATGGTGACCCATACTCAGAATTTGTGCTCTGCATTTAACCCATCCGAAATGCACACACACAGAGCAGTGAACACACACACACACACACTGTGAGCACACACCCGGAGCAGTGGGCAGCCATTTATGCTGCGGCGCCCGGGGAGCAGTTGGGGGTTCGATGCCTTGCTCAAGGGCACCTAAGTCGTGGTATTGAGGGTGGAGAGAGAACTGTACATGCACTCCCCCCACCCACAATTCCTGCCGGCCCGGGACTCGAACTCACAACCTTTCGATTGGGAGTCCAACTCTCTAACCATTAGGCCACGACTTCCCCCTGCCCTATCTGCCCTGTCGGTGTCAGGAGAGGATGGAGACTCGAGTCTTCTTTGCCCTGTTAGGGTTTTAAGAGCTTATGTGTCTCGCTCCGCTGTCTTTCGACAGACTGAGCAGCTGTTTGTCTCGTTCAGTGGACGTTCCAAGGGAATGGCTGTTTCGAGACATACTCTATCCAGATGGATAGTTGACGCCATAGCGTTAGCTTACGCTTCCAGGGGCCTTCAGTGCCCACTGGGCATCAGAGCACACTCCACAAGGGGCGTCACCTCATCGTGAGCGTGGTCTACTGGGATCTCCTTGCAGGATATATGTATGGCGGCAGGTTGGGCCTCGCCGTCTACATTTATCAGGTTCTATAACCTGGAGGTTCCCGCCTTGCAAGCAAGGCTGCTGTCGGTATAGCCAAATCAGGGCCCTGATGGGAATTCTGAGTTCGTGAGCGTTATGCGCTGCCGACTGTTATATGGGCAGTATTGCGTAAGACCCGCATTGCCACATTGGTCAGGCCTTGCCTCGACTGTGTGATGTTGTATTGCCGCATCTACGGGTGCTGCTAGATATGGGACTGAGGGCTCCCCCCCTCTCCTGTCCTGGACTCTCTGTGAGTCCCTCGGGTGACTGTGCACTGTAAATCCTGGGCGTTGCTTCAGGTTTATTGGTGTGTGATCCCTGCGCGCATGGCGTTTTACATGGGGTTCCCATAGCGTCTTAGCTAAGACGCAGTACGAGAGAACTCCCGTAAGAGAACGTACTCGGTTACTAACGTAACCTCGGTTCTCTCTAGAAGAGGGAATGAGTACTGCATTCTCTGCCGTGCATACGATTCACTCTGGTTCGCTTCGGCGATGAAATAAATCAGGTGAGTCAGCCTTTTCGAGCTCCTTTTATAGGGTTGGGCCACACCCGTTTCGGCGGGAAGTGGCATGAAGGGCGCGAAGCGCCCTTATTGGTCTGATATTGCATCAGCCTGCGCTCGATAGGCTGTGCACTTGCCGCAGAGCAGCCAATGAGCGAGCGAGCCGTCTCGCCTATGGCTGTGTACTGCTGCAAATGCGCTTTACAAAAATTCAAAATGAAGGATCATTTTTTGCTTCAGTATTTCGTGAAAAGAGACTTTTCCCGTAGCGTCTTAGCTAAGACGCAGTACTCGTTCCCTCTTCTAGAGAGAACCGAAGTTACGTTAGTAACCGAGTACGTTTTGTTCTAAGAGTAAGATGTTCTCAAAATGTATTCATGAAAAATATCTGGTTGTCAAATAATCTGATGTGAGTTTAACATCTTCCAAATTTAATTAGATGTCATATAGGGTACAGCTTTAAATTGGTAACATCTCTGATTTCAGACAGAATTAAGGTACACAATGAGTGTGTTGTCCAAACATTTACTACCCTCAGCTCCCTTGGGCATGAGGAATGACATCTTCTAAATATAGCTGAAATACTCCAATGCACCACTCATTACCATCAGTCTCATTTTGATTACCCCTGTTCTACAAGAGAGGAAGGATTTCAAGACATCTAAAGTAAGACACAAAATCAGAAGCTGTTTGTTTAAAGGGATAGTCTTTTCAACACAATGTAAAAGTAACCTTGAACTGTCAGTGGGAAAAATGACAACAAGCACCATAAAAGTATGATTCATATACTATATTCTAAGTCTTCTGATGTGATATGATCACTGTGTTTAATGAAGTGAACTTCAAGTCATTCGAGTCATCGAAATCATTCCGAAGTTATGTATCCTATATATGCACGTATTGACATTTGGTACATTGTTATCAACTAGGAAAAACACAATGAGATTTTTTCTTTGTTGTCAAACGTGCATGAGAGCATTCTTGCGGTCTTTACAGTCTTTTAATAGGAATTCTGGTTCAGTGGGCTCATATTGGATTTCCTACAATAAATTGAAAGAGGGAAGCAATTTCTATGTGAGATGTCCTTTATACTTACATTACTTACTGTTATTGACAAAATGGTTATTTTTTTGCATGCAAAATTTAGCAAATATAACTGTACCTTATTAGTTGTTCCTTTGACTTTAGACAGAAATATGCAATATGTTTATAGTACTTTTGTCCGTTTTTTGAGCAGTCCTGGGTTACCATTCACTTTCATTGAATTGTAATGGACAGAGAGAACATTTTGCTCACCACTAACACATAGGGCAACAATATTTTGGTAACACTTTCTATGAAGCCCATATTTATAATACATTATAGGGGGATTCTTAAGGCATTATAAGGAATGCATAATGCATTATAAAGAACATTAAATGTGTTATATAAGCATATAAATAATCATAACGACATTTATAAATACATTAAAATGCTTACACATTTGTGGTTATAACGTATAAGATTATGATTATTTATAACACACAATGAACACCATATTAAATCTACTTTTACATTTATAATGGACTATATATCTTAACAGTTTCTTTGAGATCTGCACAGTATATTACTACATCTTGTAAGTGGTTAGGTGTGATGTGTTCTCTGTGAGGCTAATATTAATTTTGATGTGTGCTAGTTAATAATTTCAACTGAAAAAAAAACTGCAATGCTTATATGTTAGGTTACATTTTATTTTGATGGTGCCCTTAGTCTGTTGACTATAAGCAACTTTGTAAGCTTAGGTTCAGGTTAGGATGGGTAGAATGTTGACTTACCTTCCGAGTTACTTACAGTGAGTTTGTCTGTTGGGGAACCATCAAACTAAAGTGTTAGCATATATTTAACAGACATACTATTAATACTCCACTGACTCCAATTATTATTATAATTTCTATACTTTTAAGTGATCTTTGATGGCTTTAAGTAGCATAAGCATGATGGGAAGATATGAGACTTATAATACATTATAACTATGAGAAATATAATCCATTGTAACGTTTGTAAATTGTTACGTGGATGCAACATGTTCACTGAGTGTTGTAAATTATCATACTCTTAAAAGCGATAACCACATATTCATAAGATGATATAACATTTTATAAGGTTTTTTTTTTTATAATGCATAATGCATTCATTATAATGCCTTAAGACTATTCTTATAATGTATATTGTATATGATTTGTTTTAATCACCGTGTTGCTTGAGCAGTTTAGACTCTAAAATACCAAGACTCTCAAGAGAAGTGACGGAAGTTAATGTACTGTGTCTAACATCTCCCAGAGAGAGAAAGAATGAAGGTCTGAAAAAACACCTATAAAATACCACAGGAAAACAACTGAAGCTCTAAATAAATATTTTAAGCTTCATGGGGGACTTTCTTGTCACCTTTTCTCAAATCTGACAGTTTGTGTAACCAAAAACACATTTATATTTGCTTTTCTCTGAGAACCTGTCTCAGGGTATATTTGCCTATTAGTAATGAGACTATACATCAAATTATGTTCTCTTCTTTTATGCTGTTCTCTCAACCAGCTGAAGCAAAACTAAATGGTATGCATAAGTTAGCCCAACCAAAACACAAATACACACACATCCTATTGATTTAATGAGGACTCATTTACCTCCACAGTACCGCAGCAAACAGACAGAGGAGATGCAGAAAAGAAATGAAGATAAAGCATTGAAAATGTCAAGACTGATTAGACTTTCATATGTCTCCAGTAACACATAGACTGGATCCCATCCTGAAGGAGACACTCTGTGCTGAAATTAACAGTCATCCCCAAATGGCAGACATCAGGGGAAACAGGCTCTTTTCTCAAAGGGCAGAGGTCAATATGACTTTAAGCCAACAATAAAGGCTGGATACACTGTCAGAGTGAAATAGTAGGATGATATTTGTAACCGAGTGAGCTGTAATTCAAAGGGCTTTACTGAACTTCAGTTAGCAAGGCTTCATTTGACAAGAATGCACAGCTGATCAATGCTGCCCTCTGCTTTATGAGGATAGAATATAAGGATGATATTTTACACAAGCAAACTGGCAGGACAAACATATTTAAATCTGCGCTATAAAATGAGGGTTTGTCCAGCTGAGCCCTTCCTAGTATTTTATGGCTTCAGACACTGTCAGAATAGAATAGAATAGAATAGAATAGAATATATTAGGATACAAGCTGCTATAAAATATTCAGAATGTGGAATATGAGCATCGAACATGTAAACATCATGACTGTTTCTGTTTAAAAATCAGAAGAAACACACCAGGACACCAGCAAGTGATTGCTTATGCATGACAGGGCTAGACAGAAATCACAAACAAATTCATGGGAATTTTTGCTTTTAAATGACAAGGCTTTGACTGGAAAAAACAAACCGTGACGAGCGGAGAGGGGAAGACTGACATGTTGATATATCAGGGCAAAGAGTTACATTAAAATTCAGCCTGCAGTCCAATGCGTCACCTGACAAAAGGGTTTGATAGACAGTTTAGAGGAAGAGGGCATTCTGTGAGTTTTTAAAAGACTGCATTGTGGATCTCCACTTGGTTGCTGCTGACCAGTGAGCCTTCTGTACATTTATTTTCAAGGCTCATATCAAACAATGAGAATATTTGATTTAAAACACATCTACACTAGTATATTCATACCATAGTCATAACCCATAAATTTGGTGTACAGTTAAGTGAATTATAAAATTGCCAGAGAGAACAATGTTAGAAAAATAGCATTGTCATATAATTATAGTATAATAACATATAATTATAGTAATTAGTTATATTAATTAACTACATGGTTAAAATAATAACTATAAGTATAATTACTGCAGTGTTTAAATAATTTATCTCTTTAATAACTATTGTTGAAAGACTTGATTTCATTATGTTCCTGAAACAACAAATATTATACTTCTATGTATAATATTAATCTATGAATCCTAATCATTGCGCTTCTTTAATTTATTCATTTATTTCTTATTTTTCTTATTTTCTATCTATCTATCTATCTATCTATCTATCTATCTATCTATCTATCTATCTATCTATCTATCTATCTATCTATCTATCTATCTATCTGTCTATCTGTCTGTCTGTCTGTCTGTCTGTCTATCTTCTATCTATCGATCGATCGATCTATCTTCTTACTATTATTATCATTACGTATTGATAAAAGACTTCTGAACTATATTTAACTTTATTGTCAAAATATTATATGGCTCCAAAATCATTGTGTTCTTTTAGTTTTTCATTGTTTTGGTCAAAATTAACTCCAGAAACTACCATTGACTAAACTGTATATGAAAAGCCAGGCGGGTAAAAGGTGATTTATTGACTTATCATTATGTTTACAAATGATGCTGTCAGTCTGTATAGAATAAACCAGCTGCTGAGAAATGAAATCAATTAGCAAACGCTGCAGGAGTCTTGCAGCTCATTTGATAAATTGCCCTAATTATATATATTATATATAACACTTCAGGAATCTTTAGTAAATTTAGTCAAAAGACTTTCTTTAGTCAATATAATTACATCAGAACTCCATGCATACATAATTCTAGACAAAATATCTGAGCATCAGGCTTGAACTGTTAAAATTATGTGATTATTAAAGTCTGCCACCAAACTCAGATTATTTAGTCATACTGTATGAGTAATGTACCTCTATAGCAAATAGCTAATCTGCAGATGACCTTCATTATTTCCAACTCACTGAATGGCTTTTTTCCTCCACTCCAATACAGGAAATGATATGGAGGTGTAACAGAAGGAAATTTAAGGTTTAAGTGCTACATGCTCAGTCTATCCACTTTACCGGACACCATCCAATGAACAAAAACATCACTGTGATATTCATCTACACTGATGCCCAATTATCTGATTATCCCAACAGTGCCTGACCTTTCTTAATAGACAGAAAGACATGGGATCAATACTGCAACTCTCACACAGATGCCCTGCTAACATACATCATGAAATTACTCCACTCCTGTGTCAATCTCAGCAGAATGACACCATGCATAGCCGAGACGAAGGCAGCTGTCTAATGAAGTGTGCTTTCTTCAGACATCTCAGGGTTACATGCTCTATTTTGAACCGTCAGTGGTTAAATTCTGATATAGAGTGGTGTCTCAAAATTGCTGAGCTGAATCAAGTGAGATCAGCAAGTGAGCAGTGATGTGTTTGCATAAGTCTGTCAAGGACGTAGAAGTAGCTAAATGTAGGCTACTGTACTTGTGTTTTCAGGATTATTGTTAACATCTGAGGCGCAATCAGACACAAGGGTGTGAACTTTGTTTCACCTTACATGAGCCATGAGACGAATGTCAAATAAATAGATAAATAAAAGGCTAGCAAAGTTACACGCTGCAGCATGTCAGAATTGCTCTGCTCACTTAAATCTCAATTTGTTTTGACGGTTGTTACTGAAAGGAAGAAAATATTCTGCCATTTTGAGATATTCTTCCGATGGATTGGTAGAAATTGAAAATTCAGGATAGTATACACAAATCCGCCGCGAGCTCTATGGGCGCCGCCATCTCGCCTGCCGCCATTACTGCGTGCCTGCGAAGTGTGACGGTGGGACACTTGCCGGTGCCCTCTAATGACATTTCAATGAAAGCGGATCCTGCTCATTAAAGAAAATGTCTGGTGAAAGGGAACATTGGGTAGATGATGTCAGGCAGTGGCCAAAACTTACTGATAAAGGTAAGTTATTGACAACATAATGTAATAATGTAAAAATATGTAATGTAATTAAGAAGTGTATTAATTTATGACAACAATAAAACCGAACGCTGTCATTACAAGCTGTGTTGCTAATATGTTCACAAGCTTCACATAACTATAAGGCCAATAAGAAAATATTCTTGTTTGCCAATAACCCGACCGACCGAATTAATAATTTTTTCCCCTTTTAGTCCGACCGACTTGCCGACTGTAATTGCGTTACGACCACAGTCTATGGTTAAGACCCACAGATTTTTTTTACTCTTCAAACAACTAATACAAATGCAATAAACGCTTTTCACACACACTCACGCCACACATCCATTTTCTCACGCACAGAAAAATCGCGAAGCAAAGAGGACACAGAGACCAACAGACCAGACAGAGCAGGTTACTTATGATAGGAAAAAAAACTCAGCTCTCAGATTCTGTCAATTTTATTTCGAAATTCAAACAATAAATACTCCTCCGCTCGACCAGGAACTCTGTGTAATCCGTATGGGGCAGTCAATGTGCAACAAAGGCTTGTGAATTTCACAAACGGTTTTATTCCAGGCCTGTAGTTTTGTGCTGTGGTTAAAACAGCCAACCACACAACACGCTCTTCCCGGCATCACTGGACAACATACGTACTAAAAAAAAAAAATAATAATAACTTTTTGTACAGCTTGAGCTATCATCTGCTACAGCTGCCTACGGGACCAACACGCTACTTCTGCTACTTCCTTAGCAGCAAAGGCACGCAGTAATGGCGGCGCTGCTTTACTTCCGTGTTTCGCCGGATTTGTCAATAAAAGATCATTTAACCCTTTCTCCCTAGCTCCTAACACTCTTAATCTTCACGGTTAACAGTGACCGGACACCTGAAATGTAACTTTTTTCTACAGTAAAATCAATCTAATATATTCTTGTTCAATAATATTTTTTTTTCTTTTGTATTTTGAGAGAATTTCATGGTACTAATTAATATTAATGCAATAATTATGATAAAATTTTCCCACCAATTAATGCAGTATTTCAGATTAAAAATTGAGACTAGGCCTTTGAAATCCAACTTTTGAAGGCAGAATAGCAATTCCTGGTGAGAGCAATAAATAGAAAAACCTGCAATTTCATGGTGTAACCATTAGATTCTTGTTTATTATCTAGTTGTTTTTATACATAATTGTTTACTTTCATTAGGTTGTGGATTTAAATGTATATTAAGGCATTCTCAAAGTCTACTTTTTGTCAAGGTTTAATTTTATGTTGTTTAAAATGTTAATTTGAAGTGTAGGTTTATTTTTTTTTATTATTATTATTTTTTTTTTATAACTACATTCAAACCTGAACACAGAAAGCAGACTGTTACACAAAACATAAAAATTGTATAAAAAATGTAACACTAATTAACTGGAATTATTTAACAGAGCTTAATCCTTCTGGGTCTGATCTGATTTTAACCTCTCTTATTTCAGTCTTCTGATTAATTTTGGCTACATGGTTATTGCCATACCAATTTATTTGAGTATGTATCATTCTGTATGTGTGTGTCTGGGAGTGTGTGCAAGTAAGTCTGTGTGAGTGGATGTATCTGTTTTACACTTGGTGTTTTATCCAGTTGCTGTCCACTTTTTTACTGCTTTGTAGTCGATTAATATTGATTTTATTTTACACATAGTTGCGATGTTACAGTCACACCAGTTCATAGATGTGTGTGTGTGTGTGTGCACAAGTGTGTGTCCACGCGTGTGAATTGGTGTGTTGATTTTTTTGGGGGGGGGTGGGGGGGCGGTGGTGTTGGTTGTAGATTGTACATGTAAAAATTTTCACGTTTCCCATTCATTTCCTATGGTCAGTCATTTTTGATCAAAGACCATGAGTATGCCAATTTTTTTACAACCACTTACCTTTTTCAAATCATGTCTACGAAATTTTACACTGAACACACAGCAAAGATCACACAAAAGCCAAAGCAAAGCTATTAGTTGTTTTGAGAAACACATAAACCTTTCTGTTCTTGCAATATTTTACCCTTGTATGAAAATGCAAAGTTGTCTAAACATTTAGTTTTTTCCCTCAGATATTCACTCAGTTCTTCTTGAAGGCATGAACAGTAGCAAGGAAATGCTTTATAAACAAACCGCGGTTTCCCATCTGCCCACGGTCTTAAGTGTGTCTCAGTGGTCTGATGATGGAGAACTATTCCCACACTCCAGCACACTGAATGGGCCTTCTGGGAAATTTACAAAGAGCTTCTTTAGGAGTCAATGATGTGTGGTCCGTTCTCTAGACAGCGTTTTGCATTTTGTTTATAAAATGTTTTGCTTACAGGAGACTAACCAGTATATGTGCATTTCCTGAATCTGAGATTTGTTGTTGTTTGTTGTTGTTGGAGATGAAATCTACAGTAGTGTGCTGTGTTTTGCTGTTCTGAAAGGTTTATTGTAATTTTGACATATAATGTATGTAATTGTCTATTTGTCACTTTTAGACAGTTACATTTCCTTTATGAAAAAGCATTTTGAATTATTAAGTGTTATTATTATAGCGTTAACTTAGAAGAAAAATACATTTTAGTAGTGCTTTTAATAATCTTGGAGAATCAAATAAAACCCGTCTATAAAAGAGAAGCTGAGCGTTGTGTACGCTGCAGAAAATTTGTGATTTTTATGTAGGGAGCTCCCCCTACTGCACAAAGGGTGTACAGTGTACACTGTTGAACAGCTCTACTAGACCTATAAATGGAGCTATCCAGACCGAACATGCCATACTTCTAATTACTGTTAGCATTTCAGAGTTGTAAGTTCCAGCTTTTTTTATTATTATTATTATTACTTGATGTCTATTACTGACCTTAATTTGGAAACATCAATTTCGGATGCAGAGGTAAGCACAATCCTTGAACTGCTTCTCCTTATTGCCCACTAGATGTCGATAGAAGCTTTGCTGTTATAGACATCAAGCTGCCTGTTTCCATAATCTAGACGTTTTGCATAAAGTAAATAAAAGGTTAAAGGTCACCACATGTATATAAAACAGCATACACAACGTCCAAAGAATATCACATTGCATAAATGGACCATACATCTACAGGGCAAAGAACAAATATAGATATATAATAAAAGAAACCCTTGCTGTTTGATCTACAAATAAGCAAATTTCACTGGTTCAGTAGTCAATTTTATAGACTACTCGTTTCCAAACTGCAAAGGTGTTTACATTAAGGCAACACCTTTAATATACCTTTAACACAAGTGTATTAAGAAAGTATTTAGAAATTTGGTTAGCCTTTTATTTTAAAGTGTATTTGTTACAGTGTAATTAAACATTTAAGTACTGAGTAATATTAATTAACTGCATTTATTTACTATATGGTTAGGGTTTGTCTTAGGGTTACTTGCGTGTAATTATGCATAATTTATAGTTATTAAAATAGCAACATGTAACATGTATAACAAGGACACCTTAAAATAAAGTGTTACCGGAATTTCATTATGTAGCATTTTTTACAGTATCCTTGTTACATGTACTTATTAAAGTTTCCTAATAACAATCAATTATACATAACTTAATGCAACTGACCTTAACCCTAACCTATAGCGATGTTGTATAGGCTAATTCAACTGCAACAAGGACACTTTAAAAGAAGAAGAAAAAAATCTGATTCTGCAATATTTCTTTGTGAGCAATCAAAATAACACATTTGTTGCACATGTGGAATCCACGTTAAAAAAGCTTCCATTAAAGCATTCCTTGATCTTTGGAACCTCTTCAAATCATACTGGATAACAACAATCCTGAATTTGCACACAAATGACAATGTGTGTGAAAAGGGGGACAACACCAAAGAGGTAAAAATTAAGAAATTAATAAATAAAATAAAATCTGAAATAATCCTAAATGAATTGTGTAGATTTGAAGCTGTAAAATATATGTTCATCCAGTATAGCCTACGTTGAAAAGAAAAAAAAGCTAAATTGTTAAATTAAGACCATTTCCAGCAGGCAAATATAGCCTAATGCACAAGTTTTAAGCAAATCACAGTAATTCCGTGTTTTATGGGGTGGTGGTAGTAAAGAGTTAATACAGCCGTCAGATTCCTCCTCCTACGTAACTCTGTTTAGTCCTAGATAAACAAAGCAGAAATATTCCTTTCCACTCTTATTCGGTTCCGTGATTGCACCGGAGGTCTCGCGCAGCTGTGTAAAGATGGACAAGATTCGCGCGGACGCTTCCCAGACATTTCCCGAAATTATTGAGCTCAATGTCGGGGGACAAGTTTACGTTACGCGCCACTCAACTTTACTCTCCGTGCCCAATTCTTTACTTTGGACCATGTTCAGCCAGAAAAAACCTGCGGAACTTACCACCGACAGCAAAGGACGCTACTTTTTGGACAGGGACGGCTTTCTGTTCAGATATATTTTGGATTACTTGCGGGACCAGACTCTGGTTTTGCCTGATTACTTCAAAGAGAAGGCGAGCCTTCTTAGAGAGGCAGAATATTTCCAACTTCAAGAGCTGGCAAAGCGCCTGAGACTGGCAGTCAGTAAGGAGAACTCCATCAGCGAAGAGGTGTGCCAGAGCGACCCGGAGGAGGCTGCGCTCGCCGGCACCAGCATCACCAGCACCGGCCCTCGCTCTCCGTCTCTGGACGCGAGAAAAATCGGCTACATAACCATTGGGTACAGGGGCTCCTATACCATAGGACGAGATATCCAACAGGACGCCAAATTTCGGCGGGTGGCGAGAATCACCGTGTGCGGAAAAACATCCCTCGCCAAAGAAGTTTTCGGGGAGACCCTGAACGAGAGCAGAGACCCCGACAGACCACCAGAGAGATACACTTCTCGGTATTACCTCAAGTATAATTTCCTGGAGCAAGCCTTTGACAGGCTGGCAGAAGTGGGCTTCCACATGGTTGCGTGCAGCTCCACGGGCACCTGCGCGTACGCGAGTAACGACCCCAGCGAGGACAAGATCTGGACGAGTTACACCGAGTACGTTTTTAGCAGGGAGTGAAGTGAACTCAGTTTTGGGAACTGTTATTCAAACACATTTCTCGGATACTCAACTTTCCATTCGTTACGCGCCACGAATGTGTCTTTTTTTCACAGTGTCATCATGTAGAGACTATCAGTCGATGAGCAGACGTTTTTTTATGCATATTTTCTGTGTAAGTAATAATTTAATAATAGCGGACCTCCAAATTTGACTTCTGTTCCCACAGTTCAAACTGCTTATAGCAATTTTCAGTAGGCTATTTAAAAACCGTAGGATTGAACTGGAGGACGCACGAAATGTACTCTCAGTGATACGACTTCTTAAAATAAAGTTCACTTTTTTTTAAGTTCATGACATTGCTGATTTATATATTTTTTTCTGAAAGAACATCCAGAAGCTCAACACAGACAACAGAGACAAAAATAAAATGTAATTCCAGTAGTAAAATAGTAAGCTGTTCCATAATGAGTATATATATACTACTCTCCCCTCTGCTTTTCACTGAACATTGACATTTCTGAGATGATCATTTGTTTGCACTCCTATGTATTATTGTTATTATTATTATTTTAATTTTTTTCTTAGCCAAGATGTCTGTCCACTTTATACACAAAATAAACTTATCATGAAAGACATATTTGGATGGAAACTCTGAATACTGCTGCATTATATTGTGATTTAAATTGCACACTCAATAAAATGCACATACTGGTAAATATTTTTTGACAGTTTTCTAACTAACTGTCCCACGTGAAATGTGCATGCCAAACAAGTTGTGTATTTATTATAAAACCTTAGCTACTGCAAACCTAGACCACAGTTGATATCCTGTAACAGATTGTTTGAAATAACAACATAAAGATTTAAAGAAACTGTGGTGTGCACCAACTGAACACTTTCGGTGATGGTGCAAGAGCTGGGATAGTGGGCAGAGGCTTTCGAAATGAGATGTGAATGTGAGCGGAGAAGAGGTCTGAGAAAACAGATGGACTACTTGGAGACAGAGAACAGGAACTAGGCCTGTGACTGCACACACACAACCCATATAAAGGACACTTTCTCTTTATAATGTTACATAGATAGAATCAAAATATGCAAATATCAGTGGTCTGAAAATCATAGTACACGTATACATGCTTTTATTTATAACTGTCAGGTGTTACGTTTAGTATATGACTGACAATGCTGGGCCACCTGGAGAGTGTCAGTATCACAGAAACAAATTCTCTACATAGAGGAAGTTGTATGAAGAGGAAGAGAGAAAGCAGATAACAAGCAAAAAATACACTGAACAGAAAACAAAGAGCTCTCACTTTGACTCTGAAAGTGTAAGTGTGTGTATGTGTGTGTGAGAGAGTGTGTATCCGTGTTAATGACTGAACCCAGCTAACAGGGAATGTTCTCGGAACTTTGACTAATGATCTGGCAAGATTCCTCCAAAAGTATGAATAACAAGTTTTATATGAACATTTAGCATTAGCTGGTTTTTAATAATCTCTCAGAGAGTTACCACATACAAATTATTTTGTCCATGAAACATTGAATTTACGTCTAAGGTTTTTTGAATGTTAATATGTACTGCTTGTTTCAGAACATTCAGGGAAATTCAAGTGTTCTCACAATGTTTGTAAAATGATAAAATTGAATGTTACCTTTATATTTTCTATAATGTTTGCATAGCCAAGAAAAAAATGGTTTAAAGATTTAATATTTTGAGCACTCTGAGAACATTCAGAAACAACATTTTAATAATATATAATATAATAATAATAATTTATAACAATAATAATAATAATAAAACTGCCTGTGATTTGCTTTGTGAGAGTTGTTATAATCTGGAGTGATTTTAAACTATTAGGCCTATAGTTTCACATCATTACTAAGCTGATCAGTAAGATAAGAAATGCATACGAAGCACTTTGCAATCAACAAAACTGTTTAAACTACAAGATTCCAACCCTGTCTTTCAAAATGTTACTTGATGTTACAGTGTAGTTAATGGACTACAGTAGCAATGATAGGAAAATTCCAATGTTGTTGCATGCAATTTTAAAGCAGATATACTTTTCACACTTTAAACTTGTGGTTCCTTATTTGTGCATTCCACCCACACAAGTGACAAACCACCATGACATTTCATCTGTTCCTCAAAACACACAAAGGCCCTCTGTTTTAATGAAAATCGATCTTAGTGTACTTGAAGTCACACAAAAGTCCAGAGTTACCGATATATTTGGTATGTCTAGATTTATGTGATCAAGAAAAGGTCGCCACGCATATGCAAAAGGTGCATTGTAATGATAACACTAAAGTACAACCTCACTTACTCAAAGACAAAGAAAAGATAAATGATAGACAATGGATGCTTCCAAACTCATTTTCAGTTTTAAAAACAGTATCTCTGGGTCTCTTCTCCATCTTGTAATAATTCAGTGGAATACTTTGTCTCTCTCTGCCAGACCGGAGACATATGCTATGAAGGAGACAGCAGATGGTCCTGGTCAGTGCTTTTAGCTGGAAGACACTCTATTTGTTCTCTTGAATTCCTTTGGACATGCATTCATTCATTCTTTCAGTCAACCAAAATTAAACATAAGAAAGAAAAAAACACAGACACATTTTAGTACATTGCTGTTTTGTAATCATACACTAAGCTGTTCTCTTTTACTAATTTTATTAAAATGCCAGTGTCAAAAAAAAAAAACTATCTTGGGAGGGGTCTGTCATTGTGATGTCACTCAGACATCTGATAATGCCTTGATATGAGAAAGGGGAAATGATTTCACAAGAAAAAAAACTGGATTTTTATCATTATAGGGTGGTTGTGTACACACACTGGCAACACACATTTCAAACTGCTTGTAAAAGATATGTCGCATCTGATGAACCCTTTAAGATACAGTTAAAGGGTTCATTTATACTGTTTTTGGACACTAACACAATTTTCATAATTTTGGATTTCTATGCCACCAGAATAGAATTAAAATGAAACAATCAAGATTAAACTGAAGTTTAGACTTTAATTCAAGTGGTTGATCAAAAATATAACATAAAATGCTTAGGAATTACAACCATTTTTACACACAGACAGTCCCCCATTTTCAGGGGCTCAAATGTAATTGGATAAATAAATATAATCATAAATAAAATGCTCATTTTGAATATTTTGTTGATAATCCATTACAGGTTTTGCAGACCTTTGACTGCTTTAAGTCAAAGGTCTAGAGCTAAGTCTAGAGCTCATGGACATGACCAGAGACTGGGTTTCCTCCTTTGTGTTGCTGCCAGGCATGCAGGGACAGACTGGCCATCTGGAGGTTCCACAGAAGCCTGGCTGGTTCATCATCAAAGAAAAAGTGTCAGATTAAGTGAACCAAGTAATTGGTTGATTAGAATGTTGATCCAGGAACATGTTGTACTTGGTGAAATCACTATAGCACTATAGTAAAATCCCAGGACAACTGTAGTCTGAGCGTCCACAGCAGCGATTTGACAACGGGTTACATTGAGAGCTATTGAATTAGAAAATAGAGTAAATGAAGTAGCATATAGGGTGATTAGTCTGATTAACATGACACACACACACACTCAGATATAAATACTCAAATTGAAGAATTCTGTTGTTTCAGGTTTCTAAATTATAGGTTTATGTTTATCATTATCATATGCATTTTGTATTCTGCTCTTTTTATGTAGATTTTAATGTATTTTTATGTATATTTATTTCAATACAAAAAAATAAAATAAAAATAGAAACCACCACATCATTTGTAATGGTTTCACTGGTTGTAAATGACAATTTTATTGGTTTTAATGGAAACTGTAATGGCATCTGTTGGTCTCTACTGGTAATTGGACGCCTTCTATTCATGGTTTTTGTTAAATCCACTAAATCCTAATGTAATATGTCCCAAAACACACTACAGGAAACCATTATTTAATGGTTTTAATGGTTACAAGTTGATGGTTTGCAATGTTTGTAATGGTATTTGTTGTGGAAATTAGAATATCTGTGATGGTTTCTATTGTTTTGTGTTGTTATTTGCCATAAATGTGATAGGATTGCTGTAATATTTTGAGATAGTACTGACTGTTTGTAGTTGTGGTGGGCCTATCTGGGAGAAAATCCAGCGCTGTTTTTACTCCCAGTCCATCCCTGCAGGCATTTGTTTGTTTTTAGGGACTTTCTGCACTTAGTTTTGTCTTCAGCAGTTGAAATGCATTCTCAATTGGGGTGAGATCAGGAAATTGACTTGGCCGTTGCAGAATATTCCACTTTTTTTTTACCTTCAAATATTTTCACCGTCCATTTGTACCATATGTAGTGCTGTCCAATTAACTTTGCTGCATTTGACTGAATCTGGGCAGAGAGTATATACTTCAGAATTCAACTGGCTGCTTCAGTCTTCTGTCATGTCATCACTAAACACCAGTAACACCTACTGCCAATGGAACTCAAGCACACTCATGCCATCACTCTGATCCACCATGTTTCACAGATGATGGTGTGGCAGGATAGCTAGATCCTCCTATATTAATTGTTGGCCTATCAGTGGTTAGAGGTGAGCATATAAAAGGTGGAGTTGTGTCACAAGGATGTGTTGCTCTTAGGTGCCCCGCCCCTTTCTGGTACCAGTGTTTACATTGTGGTTAGCAGTGTGGCTAACTTGGTCACGGCTCACTTAGGGTTCTTTTTGTGCATCTATCCAAAAGGTAAGCATTAGAGTAATGTGACTTATGGCATCTTTGTACTCTTGTTGTGCTAATGTTAGTGTTTTGTATTTTTGTATCACTTAAGTCAACTGGTTAATGTTGCGACCAGTATTTGGTCAGACTGCTTACTCGGGTATGTGTATAAAGTTTATAGTACAAAATTTAACAATACTATAAGAACTAGTTGGTGGTTTTTCATTGCAGCAGTTCGTTGCTGCCCGATCCTGGCTCCCACACCATCGTGTGCATCATTTATGGCTTTGCTTCGGTGTGACGTTTGGCTGCATTTTTCCAGTTTCTATTAACCACTTTTGGTTCAGATTCAGTTCAGTGCTCTTGCTGGCCCTGTCCATTTAACGTGGCGGAGGTGCTCGTGCGTTGGAGAGTTCCTGCTGTAGTGCAGGACTCCGAACATCAGTATTAAGAAGTGTTGCTGTTTTGTTCCTAGTTTGTTTGTGCATTTGTTTTTCTTTGTTGGATGGCTTATATTGCCCTCTATGTACTCCATGTGGAAGGCCGGATGATTTGAATTATATAAATTTATTATTTGATCGTTCATTTCTTTTGAGCCCAGTGTGTTTCATTTTTTGTTTTAGTTTGTTAACTTTATTCTCTTGTGAATGTTTTGTTTGGAATTGTAAATTGTCTTTTTGTTTTTATCTGGTTTGTTCATTTACAGGTGCTGTGGGTCAAACCCCAAAAAGGGCAGGGAGGCAGATTTCCACATGTGTGCGGTGGTGGTGCTATCTTGTCATCGTGTGCAGTGTTGTGGCATGTAGATCACAAACCAAAATCTCACTGGGTATCGAGTGTGTATGTGAATGGGTGCACCGATAGTGTGTGATAATTGCATTTTGTAATTCTTTAGGAGTTGATTCCAGCTGACCACAGCCCTGTAAGTCTTTGCTCTTTTTGTGTGATCAGCAACACGTAACCAAACATTAAGTGTGTCGGTGCTCATGTGATTTCCCCTTTTTTAGTAATTTATTATTTGGATTAATAAAGCTTTGTATTTTGGTACCCATGTCTCTCGCTCTATTTTGTGGAACCGAACCTGCATTGCCTTGATTAGCACCTGTGAGTGTGTAGTATTTCCCTGGGTGCAAGTCTTGGGGTGGCGTAGTCCTTTGTCTAGTGTTATAGTTTCTGTTTGCCTATGGCCATGCTGCTACATTCGCTTTAGATCATGAGCTGTTCAAAGCCTTCTCTGTACTATTTTCTTCCAGTCATTCTGCAATTCAGGTTGATCTTAATTTCAGCTGTCCAAAGAATGCTATTCCAGAAGTGGTCTGGCTTTTTTAGAAGGGGCTAAAGTGGGCTAAAAAGCTAAAGTGGCTTTTCTTTTTTTTTTTTTTTGGACAAAGTCTAATCTGGCCTTGTTTGCACCTTGTGGTAAACCCTCTGTATTTGTTCTCGTGAAGTCTTCTCTTGATTGTAAACTTTGACAGTGGCATGCCTACTGTACCTCCTGGAGAGTGTTCTTCACTTGGCTGGATACCGTGAAAGGGTTTTTCTTTACCATGGAGAGGATCATCCAGTCCTCTACCACTGTTGTCCTCCGTGGACGTCCAGGCCTTTTATGTTGCTGAGCTCACTGTTGATTTGGCCACTCCAAATGTTCTTGCCATCTCTCTGATGGATTTGTTTTTAAAGCCTAACAATTGTCTTTCACCTGCATAGAGAGATCGTTTGTCCTCATGATATGGTTTCACAGCAACCGCTTCCAAATGCAAATGGCACACTTATAACCAACTCCAGACCTTTTACCTGCTTAATTGAAGTAGAAATACTGAAGGAATAGCTTGTTTACGGTATTGTTATCGTGGGCACTTATAAATGCCTTGAATGATTATATACATATATATATTACAAATTATTCAGAATTTGGATTTTAAGAATAGTATTTCCATCAACTTTGTCAAAATGCACAATGCTTCTTGAAAGAACCATGTGGGCTCTGATGTAAACAAAATGCAGCCGCTACCCTGGAAACCCCATAAATAAACCAGCTGCACCACTTTCTAAAACTTGCTTAAATTTTTAATAGCAATTCAGATTTGTGGATTCGCTATGTTCATCAGAGTGCCAAGTACTTAAGCGTTCTGACTTAATAGGCTATTTATTTTAAAACTTTTTTTTTTTTCCATTTTAATCTGGACTACAACATGCCCTAGATATTGTTTGAAAGTGTTTTGATTCTTTAGTTTTTAATTCAAAATTTACATTGGGGCTTCATTAGTTAACACAAACTGCCAATGAAAAAATCTTCTGAACATTCATTAATCTTAGGTATTCCAATATTTAATAACAGATTAAAATCTAAAGTTGTAACTGTATTGTTTAATGAGCGAACATGAACTAAGACATATTTTTAGCAAATGTAGCTATTGCTCATTGTGAATGTTAATGGTTAACTAATGAGGTGTTCTTGTGAAGTGATACCTATTGGTCTTTATAATTCTTTTGCTATTTAATCTATGGAAATGTTATATATTTTTCAGTATTGCTTTATTGTTTTTAACTGTTCAGTTATTTTTGTTATAAGAAAGTTATTGAACCCGTTATACTGTAATTTTAAACTAAGTTTCAAAACCGTGATCATACCAAATACCATGATAGAAGCATGAGCAATTAATCGGAAAATTTGATACCGGCATATCCCTAGTCCATGAAATGGCTTTTGGGTCAATTGTCCAACTTATGGCCCCTTGAAAAAGGGGGGAGGTAAATTATTAAAGCGCTGTAATTCCTTAACCTTTTCTCCAATTTTGATGAGAATACACTCAAATTAATTCTCATGTGTGCATTTTAAGCCCATATTCATTATATACTGTAACTGTAAGATTAATATACTGTATTTTGGTCAACAGCTAAAATAATAAAAATGGTGCCTGTGTCCATATATAAATGGACCTACAGGTAACTGTATTTTTAATTAATACCTAGAGCTTTCTGACACTGCAATGCAATGACCACACTCAAGGCCAAGTAATAAGGACATCATTAAAATAGTCCATGTGACATCAGTGGTTCAACCTTATAACCTCATAACATTACGGTTGAACCACTGATGTCACACAAACTACTTTTTTTGATGGCCTTACTACCTTTCTGTGCCCTGAACGTGGTATTGCATTGTATCTATGCAGGGTCAGAAAGCTCTCGGATTTCATCAAATATCTTAAATTGTGTTCTGAAGAAAAATTAATATCTTACAGGTTTAAAACCGAATGAGGGTTAGCAATTAATTATATTTTCATCTTTCGGGTGACCTATCCATTTAATCTTTTGTGGAGGGAACACTGCGTTTATTTTAATGCAAACCAGAACATACTTATCAGTTTTTACCAACTAAATGAGAGCATAAGGAAATGTTCTAACATGAGTGCACACTGCACAGTTATGAACGGTTGAGAGGACCTTCCAGCATTCAGACTTATCTCTCCAGGAGCCTCTGTCATAAACTGCAGAGAGTCTTTGCCTCTATGTAAACCAACTGCATAGTGACAGGCCCAGATCAATATAATCGAATGTCCGGCTGAATGCAGTTTGTCTCTTCAATCTGTTTGTCTAATAACTAACACGGCTCAGTGGCTAAATCAGGAATGCCTGTGTTGTAAATTAAAAGGCTTTGGATATGCTTAGAAGACTTCCAGGTTTAGTGAGACTAATTTTTATGGTGAAGTCCATCTGACCCACAGAAAAGGTGAAGGATGGTGAAAAATACACATCACCATGACTACCAGTCTTAGTGTGTTTACATGACTGTAGGAGCCAACCGCATCTGTAAATACCTATGTTGAAGCGGTTGTTGTCATTATTCAAATAAGATTTTTCTTTACTTGCACTGTATTCACATCTAGAGAGCGAATATGAGCCTGCTCATATCTTCTTCAATTAAGGAAGGTATTTTCGGTAGCCTGTGCAAGAGCAGTAAACCTGCACATTCTGCTTATGTCATTAAACACCATTACATTCTTCAAATGTTTTACCATCTATTTAACTTTCTATTAAAGAGCTGATTTTGAGTATGTAAAATGGGTCTTTCAGTGCCATAGGCTTATTGGTCAGTAGTGTGCAGACTAAAAGAACATTATGTTGGCATAATGTCTATAGTGCAGTGGTCCCAGGGAGGTTTTGAAAATAGGGAGTATTTTGCTAGTCCCAGTGTGGGGGACATCCTAAAGCTTCTTGAGCAGAACACACCCCAGGGTCTGTACAATAGAGAAATTTAAAGATAAATTGCACTACAAATCAAAGTCAACTAAATCCACTAGTCTAAGGAGGAGGATTTAGAGGCTTGTTTTTTTTTACCTCTAACTAATAATTGCCTTTGGCTAAATTTGGTGAGACATCTTTTCACAGAGCAGAAAGATTTGATTTCATGAAGATTATGGAGAATATAGGCAATAGAAAGAGGCTCTGTGTTAATCCACAGGGCGTAAGTCATTTCACATTGCAGACTGTTTAAATGAGGTGGATTCAATGAATACATCTCAGCATGTTCAGTGGGAACAAGAATATTGAGCGCATCAAAGAAAATCTATAAAAGATAACGCTCCCCCATAGCTTTGTGAGTTTAATAAAGAGCAGATTTGATCTTTTCCTTCGCATATCATTAGAGCAGAATGTGGTGTTCTAAGTTGACGTGAGATTTGTGCCTGTCTTTAGTGTGTATACTGTATACATATCCATTATGGTGAGAATCTGACCTGGGATCAGTTATAAAAGACAAGGTGTTCCCCCAATAGGGCAGAGCTAAGATGGATACAATTTTCACCTTTCCACTCACCATAGACAAGTTGTGAGAATATAATAGTTAATATTGGAATTTAGTCAGGAACTGGCTCCTAAACCTGCCCTAGATGGGAATGTTTAGCTGGTGCTGGTCTCCTCTGTAAATGTCGTCGCTGCTTTCCCTCTGACTGTGTCTTCTGCTAAGTCAGTCTTCCGCTCCGTGGAGGTCCGGTTAGTCTCACGCTGCTCTTTCTGAGCATTTCAAAGGCCGCTGGTATCAATCAGCGGTGGGGAACAAAAGCAGGCGCTCAGGCGCACACCTTCCAGCATCCTGCACCCCTGCTGGCTCTGACACAGGGCTCTTTTGGAGAAAAAGGAACCCCTGCAGACTTTAAAAAGGCCAGGAAATCTACTGTCCCAGCACTCAAGAGTGTTAATATCTAAAAAAATAAAAAATAAAATAGACTTATGCACATGCTCACACACCCATGCTGCTTCACCACATTCGTTTGCAATACAAAGTTTACTTATAAACAGAGGGAGGTTAATTTTGTGGACTTTTGGCTGAGGAAAATTTTACTTGAAGGTGTAAGGTTTTAACACAAAAGAAGTTAATAGTTCAGTTGTGAAACAGACATACTTTAAGTGCATTATACTGAAGAATGGAGTGTAGGTAGTAATGATCTCTAGGGAGGATCCCCTCCAATACATCTAGACAAGTGGAGCTGGGGAGGAGGAAGGCAGTAGAAGATTGCTTAGGTTTCATTAGCTGCCATTTAACAATAAGTGCAGTAAAACAGCAAAACTATCTACCCTACAAACCAATGCTTGTGATTATCCTAATAAACAAAAATAGTATAATAGAAAAAGACCAGTTTGCAATGACAGATGACACCAGAAAATGTGCATACTGAATTTAATAATGGTCATATCTGATCTACTGTAAAATATAAGGTGGATAATTACATACCTTAAAAAAGTGTCATGTTATTACCACAGTTTTTGGAGTAGATTTCAAGTATCTTGGATTGTTATGTAAAACGTACTCGGTTACTAACGTAATCTCGGTTTTCTCTAGAAGAGGGAACAAGTACTGCGTCATAGCCAAGACGCTGCATGAAAAGTCTCTTTCCACGATACACTGAAGCTTCGCGCCCTCCATGCCACTTCCCGCTGAAACGGGTGTGGCCTAGCCCTATAAAGGGAGCTCGAAAAGGCTGACTCACCTGATTTATTTCATCGCCAAAGCGAACCAGAGTGAATCGTACGCACGGCAGAGAACGCAGTACTCGTTCCCTCTTCTAGAGAGAACCGAGGTTACGTTAGTAACTAAGCTAAGACGCTGCGGGAACCCAATGTAAAACGCCGTGCGTGCAGAGATCACACACCAATAAACCTGGAAGCAAAGCCCAGGATTTACAGTGCACAATCACTAGAGGGACTCACAGAGAGTCCTAGAACAGGAGGGGGGGACCCTCCATCCCCATATCTAGCAGCGTCCGTAGACGCGACAATATGACATCACATAATCAAGGCAAGGCCTGACTTATGTGGGAATGTGGGTCTTATGAAATACTGCCCATATAACAGTCGGCAGCACATCGCGCTTGCGATCTCAGAGTTCCAATCAGGACACCGATTCAACTATACCGACAACAGCTTTGCTTGCAGGGCGGGAACCTCTAGGTTATAGAACCTGATAAATGTAGACGGCGAGGCCCATCCTGCCGCCATACATATATCCTGTAAGGAAATCCCACTAGACCACGCCCACGATGAGGCGACGCCTCTTGTGGAGTGTGCTCTGACACACAGAGGGCACTGAAGGCCCCTGGAAGTGTAAGCTAACGCTGTAGCGTCAACTATCCATCTGGATAGGCTCGGTTTCGAAAAAGCCATTCCCTTGGAACGTCCACTGAACGAGACAAACAGCTGCTCAGTCTGTCTGAAGACAGCAGAGCGAGACACATAAGTTCTTAAAACCCTAAAGGGGCAAAGAAGACTTGAGTCTCCATCCTCTTCTGACACCGACAGGGCAGACAGGGAAATAACCTGAGCCCGAAACGGTGTGTTGAGGGATTTCGGCACATAACCGTGCCTAGGTTTGAGTATAACTCTTGAGTCATTAGGCCCAAACTCCAAGCACGTTGGGCTCACCGATAGCGCGTGCAGGTCACCCACACGCTCCACTGAAGCGAGAGCCAACAAGAACACTGTCTTAAATGACAGATGTTTGAGGCTAATCGTTTGGATAGGCTCGAAAGGGGAACCTTTCATGGCCACCAAAACCGTCGAGAGGTCCCATACAGGGACTGAAGGAGGCCTGGGAGGATTCAGCCTCCCAGCTCCTCTAAGGAAGCGGATGACCAAATCGTTCCTTCCCATTGACTGACCGAGCGTTGTCTCAGGAAACGCTGCGATAGCCGCCACGTAAACTTTGAGTGTGGAGGGGACTCTGCCCTTATCCAACAGCTCCTGTAGGAAGGGGAGAACCTCCATCACCTCACAATCGAGGGGTGAACGTCCCCGAGCTGTGCACCAGCTGGAGAACACTGACCACTTCGAGGCATACAGACGCCGAGTCGACGGAGCTCTAGCCTGAGTGATAGTACTTAGCACCCCCACTGAGAGATCAGCGGTAACCGTTGAGCGCCCACACATGGAGGGACCACAACTCCGGTTAAGGGTGCCAAATCGAGCCCCTGGCCTGCGAGAGGAGGTCCCTCCTCAACGGCACTGGCCACGGGGCAGCGTCTGCTAACTGCATCAAATCTGGAAACCATGGTTGGTTCTTCCAAAGTGGTGCTACAAGCAGTACTGAGCATTTCATTTCCCTCACCCGTTCTATCACCTGCGGAAGGAGCGAGTAGGGGGGAAAAGCATAGAGCGGGCAGCACGGCCACCTCCATGACAGCGCGCTTTCGTTCTTGGAAAAGAATGCGGGGCAGTGAGCATTTTCGTGGGACGCGAAGAGGTCCACTTCCGCCCTGCCAAATCTCTTCCACAGCAGCCGGACTGTCTGCGGGTGTAGAGACCATTTGCCCATGGGAATGTTGTTCCTGGACCGTCTGTCTGGACCCAGATTCTGTAGCCCAGGCACATGAACTGCTCTCAGCGAGCGCAAGTTGCGCTGAGCCCAAACCAGGAGGCGTTCCGCCAACCTGTACAGGTTTCGGGACCTGAGACCGCCCTGGCGAATTTATGTAGGACACCACAGACATGTTGTCCGAACGGACTAAGACGTGGTGGCCCTTGATTCGGGGACAAAAGCGCTTCAGCGCGTTCTCCACTGCCAGCATTTCCAGACAGTTGATATGTTGGAACTTTTCCCATTCTGCCCACAGGCCAAAGAACGGTCTGCCCTCGAGCAGCGCTCCTCATCCAGAAGTGGAATGCCCAACGTGCACTATGGCGATAGCCGCGCCGTCATGGACTGTGAGTCCAGAGCTATACCCAAAAACAGAATCGTTTGACTAGGGTTCAGCGAACTCTTCGTCCAGTTGACACTGAGACCGAGTTTCTCGAGGTGATCGAGTAAAATGGCCCTGTGCTCCACGAGCTCTGATCGTGATTGAGCCAGAATCAGCCAGTCATCCAAATAGTTCAGCACTCGCATGCCTCTGAGTTTGAGAGGAGCGAGTGCTGCGTCCATGCACCTCGTAAATGTATGAGGAGCCAGGCACAAGCCGAACGGCAGGACTGTATACTGGTATGTCTGGCCCTCGAAGGCGAATCTCAAGTATCGCCTGTGACGTGACGCTATCTGTATTTGAAAATACGCGTCCTTCAGATCTATCGACATGAACCAGTCTCCTCTGCGAATATGCGCGAGGAGTTTCCTGGTTGTAAGTATTTTGAAACTGCGTTTCGCCAATGCTTTGTTCAGCTGTCTTAGATCCAGTATGGGTCTGAAACCCCCGTCTTTCTTGGGCACTAGAAAGTATCTGCTGTACAGCCCCCCTTCGCTTTGAGCTTGATATACAGGCTCCACAGCCCCTTTGCTCAACAGTTTTGATATTTCGGCTCGAAGTAGGTGTGCTACTTCTGTCTTGACCGTAGTTTCGACGCGCTAAAAAGCGCGGAGGGCGTCGAAAAAACTGTAGCGAGTAGCCTCTCCTTATGTCTAGCACCCAATCCGAAACCCCTGGAAGCGCTGACCATGCGTCTGCATGAATGGCTAAGGGTTGGATGCGAAGCGCGCTCTGTTGGCTGGGCAACGGCAGTGCTTCGATGTGCTGTAACCTGGGCGTTATGCCTGTGACATTAGAGGCGGGGAGCGCACTTACCACAGTGGGCAGATTGCTCGTCCTCGACCCCGCCACGGTGCTTAACCGAGTGAGGGAGGGCTGAGCGAGTCCCGTGGGACTCGTGCTGTCTGTGAGTAATTGTGGGCTGTAAGCGTGCACATTTACTGCTTTTGACTCGCTGTCTGCCTGGGCAGAACGAATGTGCACGGGTTTCATTTTTACAGAAACCACATGACGTGTGTGACATAGTGTTTGTGGGCACTGAGGAGTGGGCACGTTTACTATGCAGTGCGCGCGATCGACCTGAGTCGCTTTTATGGGCGCGAGCCCTGTGTGAAGGGCTGTGCTTATATGTGGAGATGGGCACTGAGCAGTGGGCATCGTCACTACATTTATAGCACCGTCGGCCGTGGCCAGGACACCAGATCCCGTGGGACTCGTGCTGTCTGTGAGTAACTGTGGGCTGTAAGCGTGCACATTTACTGCTTTTGACTCGCTGTCTGCCTGGGCAGAACGAATGTGCACGGGTTTCATTTTTACATAAACCACATGACGTGTGTGACATAGTGTTTGTGGGCACTGAGGAGTGGGCACGTTTACTATGCAGTGCGCGATCGACCTGAGTCGCTTTTATGGGCGCGAGCCCTGTGTGAAGGGCTGTGCTTATATGTGGAGATGGGCACTGAGCAGTGGGCATCGTCACTACATTTATAGCACCGTCGGCCGTGGCCGGGACACCAGAAATTACACTCTTTTCGGGAAATATCTGGGTAGCCGTGATAACGACTTGTGTGCAGGCAAGCGGGCAACAGTACAGGCTTGTGCGTTGCAGAAGACGCTGAGACAGTCACAATCCCTGGAACTGAAACAGCGGCGCGCTTGGGTGAGAGTTCGGCCGCAGCGGGACTCGTACACCGGCGCTTTCCTAGGAGTGCTAGGAGGACTTCGGGGCTTCCGGCCTCACCGTAATCCTCTTCAGGAATGGCTCGTCCCGCTGAGATGCTATCGGACGACACTTGCTTCCTCTCGTGATCCAACGATGCGTGAGCTTCGCTGAAGAGATGAAAAATCAGGTGAGTCAGCCTTTTCGAGCTCCCTTTATAGGGCTAGAACACACCCGTTTCGGCGGGAAGTGGCATAGAGGGCGCAAAGCACCCTCATTGGTCTGATGTTGCATCAGCCTGCGCTCGATAGGCTTATGCAGTTGCCGCAGAGCAGCCAATGAGCGAGCGAGCCAATCTCGCCTATGGCTGTGTGCTGCTGCAAATGCGTTTTACAATAATTCAAAATTAAGGATAATTTTTTGCTTCAGTGTATCGTGAAAAGAGGCTTTTCCCGCTAAGACGCAGTACGAGAGAACTCTCGTAAGAGAACCCATATATTGTATACAGTATGAATAGACTAATCATTCATCTGATACTGTAACATAACTGTACAATGGTACCACTTTGTTACTATTTTGAAAGCGAGAACAAAGGCACTTCAGAGACTTGGAAAGTTAAATTAAATTTTTAATTTTCTACAAAGTCTCTTTCACAGTAAAGGCAAACAAGTGCCCCAGTGTAGGCCTATCATGTCTGCTGAAACCTCAGGCTAATGTCTGACCATTAAAATTCATGAATCATGCTTTGTTTTGAACAGAAATATAGCTTCAACAGAAGTTCTTCTTCAACGCAGTGCCAGAACAGGTTGAAGATTTATGAACCGTCTAAGTATGTTGCATATAAACCCTAGTGGTAGAACAGAGCTGTTGCATGCAAAGCCAATCAGCCATCATACAATGCATGCCAAATGTGCCTGTGTCTGGATAGTGTTAGCTGGAGGGAACTGCTAGACAAGATGTTCTGCAGATGCTCACATCTGCTCGGGGCTGAAGCTTATATCCGGCACTGATAGGAGCTTTCTCATTGCTTCAGCTGTGGGGTAACTCAACAGTTCCGATCACGAGAGATGGACATTCTCACAGAGGCTTTGCTGTTGGCAGTCTCCATGGGGATTTGAGATGCACAAAATTTTAGGATGAAAACGATGGCTGTCCGCATAATCACTTGAACTATTCATATTAATGTTAATTAATGTGCCATGCTGCTTATATTAGTTCTACTTATGTGGATGAAATAATTTTTCACAAAAGATAATCAGAGACACCACACGCCGACTTTTTAAAGTCATGATATGATCTCTGTCAGTTAACAAAGGCCACTATTAGATATTCCTGGAGCTCAGGTCTAAAATTAATGCAGTCAGTGCAGAGATGCATCCACATTGCTTCGACCTTGAATATAACAAAATGTTCTAAGTAGATTATTGCAAAGGATACTTTCAGTTAAAATCTAACTTTTAAAGTTTAAAGAGCATATTTGTTTCTATATTCTATATTTGTCTAGGCAAACATAATTTGCCTTGAGAAATAAACCTTTTCAATATGAGTACTGTAGAGGTGCTACAACAGGATGGTCCAAATAAGCATCGGGATATGAGATCTGACATGTTTGGGTTTGAGACTGGAAGATTCTGGGATTAACCCTCTGGCCTTGATGAATAACAGCTGTGTCTTCCCATCTGTCAGTGGCTGCACATGCAGTTGTAAAATCGTGCTATCGGGACTATAGCTGCTCAGTGACCAACATCTGCAGACATGGGCATCACAGGATGCTTTGATTTTAAGGATAGAGACAAGCTTGATTTTACACTATTATACAACTGTTTTTCAGTAACACTTTACAGTAAGGTAAACTAAGAACAGCATATATTAATCAAATTATTAATCAAGGTTAATGTTATTTTATTTTTATTTACATATTTATTTTTTCAATGTTTCAAGTTGCATAAATTAAAGAGATACCCCACCCCAAAATTTTGTCATTAATCACTTACCCCCATGTCTTTCCAAACATGTAAAAGCTTTGTCTTTGCAACAAAATTTACGATATTTTTGCTCTTCTGTGTCAGCTGCATCACAATAATTATTTTTTTACATGTATTTACGATTTACAATTTACTTTGATTTGAATGAAAACAGCGCATCCTTGTTGCATAGCTGACATATAACAGCGTAAGCTGCCTCTGTTTAGCTCATATTCTCCAAATTGGCTCTATGGTAATGTGGAGAGAAACAGAGGAGACAAATTGCTGGATAAAGTCGTTATTTTTGTTTTCTTTGTGTACAAAAAGTATTCTTGTTTCTTCATAAAATTCAGATTGAACCACTGATGGCAGATGGACTATTCTGATGACGTCTTTCATACTTTCATACTTTGAAAGTGTATTTAAATCTAGATTAATGTAAATAATAACACTATTTTAGATTAAAGTATCATATACAGTATTTGTAACAATTTTACTAATAATAATTTTGTTATCCAATAATATTAACAAGGGGCTGCATGTGTATGAAAAATAGTGAAGGGCCTAAAACAGAGCCTTGCTGTACTTCATACTTTACTGGCATTAACGAAAAAATAAATTTTCTGTTAAAATAAACAATATGGTAATTGTCAGACAGGAAGGTCTGAACACCAGTATAAAAATCTTATTAACATATTACATAGTTATTAGGTTGTAATCAATGTAAACCTGCACAGATGTAAAAAAAAAAATGTAGCATTACTATTACAATAGTGCTATTTTTGTTAAAGATGCTAGCTCTACAATAACAGACAAAGGTTTAGTTGTCTTTCCAGATGCATTTTTCTAAGGTAACCCTTTTGAGATACAATATGTCTGTATTACATTCTCTCTCATACATACACAGACACTCACACATACACACACACTTACTCATTCACATACCAGATAAGCAAGGACAGGGAAAGCAACGAGATAATGAGAGAGAGAGCGAGAGAGAGAGAGAGAGAGGTCTGGCCTGGTTACAGAAAATCCAAACATAAACACATGCTTGCCAAGTGCCAGTCTTCATTTTTCAGTGTGCGGCTAACAAAACACATGATTTCTATGATGAGTAAATTTCCTTTAATCCTTCAGAGGTACTGGGACTGACTGGTAAGTCCCCATCTAGAGCCGGATATAACTAGCAGAGAATATGGTGAGACAGTGATTTGCTATGAAACAAACTAAAATTCTGTATGAATGAGGGCAGTAAGTGTCAAAATGTTCCTAGCTGAGTGAAATAATAACAACAGCCAGGTTAGCTGACCATCATCTGAGGTCTCACTTTGTTCAGGAGACACCAGGGACAAACATTACAGTGCAATAGGCAGACAGGAGAGAGAATTACATTAGATTTCATCAGCATTGGCACACTAATGAAATAGAGCCTGGCTATTTCCTTCTGCACATTGTATTGGAATACATATATGTCTAATTATGTTTATGAACAAACGTGCTCATTATATTATATATTTTGTTTACATTTTGTTTGTCTCATGTGGATCTTCTTATGAGGTGTATCAAGGGACAAAGAACAATCTGAGTGAAAATCTAATTTGTGAATGTTTGATACATAAACTTATTTGTGCATGCCCTGTGCATAGTGATATCAGAAGCTCTGCAGGCTTTTTGATCAAACAAAGGGAAACACGGCCAAATCTTCAGAGGAGAAGTCAATTGAAAATCTCAGAAGAATACTCCCACACACAGGCACACAAACAGTGAGGTGAGTCATCTACATACCTTTCCAGACTCCCCTCAGCTGTCTGCCTTCTTGGGCTGTTGTTTCCATGACAACCACCCAAGACTGTGGTTGGCTGGTCACTGACCCCAAGTCAACAGAGTCCACCAGACCCCACACTAAATGACTGAAATGCTACAGCACACTGAGATCAAGCCATGGACTGGAGCCGTCTCAGCACATTCTGTGTCACTCCCTCACATTCTTACGGGAATACTCTGCCAGTGTATGCTGTATACTCCCTTGCCTAAAGAGAGTCTGTGGTTTTAGTCTAGCAATCAATGATGGGAATATATAAAAAGAAAAAATGGAACTAAGAACTTATTATAAAGTGAAAATAATTTTACAAGGAATTATTAGAATTGACATAGCAATATTATTTCCATAAAATGTGTATTGCCACTAAAGGCATCTGGAAATATTGTACAATATTTTTTTTGTAACTCTTTATAGTTAACTAATAATGAGCAATGAATTGGTTACAGTATTAATCTTACTAATCTTTATACACCTTAAAAAATGCAACTTTTCATTGTTAGTTCATGTTAGATCAGCGCCATTAAATAATATTAACAGATACACTTTTTATTTTAATCACGCATTAGTAAATCTTGAAATTAACCACTAGATTCATAAATGTTTATAATTACTTGCCCTTTTAACTTCATGTTGATAACCAATGGCACCTTTATATAAACTTATTATTATTAATAATAATAAATGTACTATCCAATTATGTTGGGGTTAGTAACAAAAATAAAGAATTATGTAATAAATAAATATAGCCAGGATATGATTTCATTTTTTTAAATATTTTATTTTTGGAATAAATTACATCTATATTTTAAAATATATTCAAACAAAGAACTGCTATTTTGAACATTTCACAATATAGATTTATTTATTTATTACCCTGAACAATGAAATGCAGCCTTGGTGAACAGAAGATCTATTTTAAAATGTAAAAAATAAAGAGAAAAATCTTACCGAGCAGAAACTTTTTAGTGTGTTTCAAGTATATCACTATTTTCACTTTTAAAAATAGTTAAATGTTATTTGCCAACTTATAGTGAATACATTTCCATCAGTGTCTTTTCCAACCTATTTATTGTGTTTAATAACCTTCTGTGATGAAAAACATTTTTGTCTGACTTCTTTATCTCGCTAAGGCTAATATCATAGCTAGTGTTTAACATAGTTTAACATATCCTAAATAAACACACAATTTAATCATTGTTTAATATTTTCAACCTTTTTGCATCATTTACAATAACAAAATTTGATTCTGATTGGAAATTATGCATAATAAAAAGTTGATATTTATACACAAGTGATATTTACTTTGAGTTTATTTGCATTATCTTTATCTCAATCTCTAGCTTTTCACAGACACTTTTTTTTTCCCTCCTTGCTAACAAAGTACACTGATAAAACGTAATCAGGTGCAGAATTCGTTAGTCGTGAGGGAAATGGTGAGATGAAGGCCTGATAAAAAAAAGTTTCCATGACAGTCATAACTTGCCCTTCATACATTCTCAAGATGAAATTTGTTTTAATAACAATCTGTCCCGTGGGACATGAAAGTGTGATAGATGTTATTGCACCATTTGTCTTTCATTCATTTCATTTCATTGTATTTCTTTTTTTTTTTTTTACTCCTTCAGGCTATTTGAATCTCATGCTCCAAACCCACAGACAGCACTTTCATTTTTATTTGGACAATGTTAATTTTGAAGCACTGACTCATCTGCAATATATCATGGAAATGTATGTCGTATGACAGAATGACCACCAATGGCTGTATTGACTGAATGCATATGAATCCATTATAATACTTCTATACCAAGATGTTTACAATAGAAATCAGTGCTTTCTAGATATTCAGGTTCAGATCTGAATTATTTCATGTTCCTCTACACAAGACCCAGTAAACCATTTCTATGTAAACTGGCCTTGCTTTGTCCACAGTCATGCCAAAAATAGAAAACTGACTTCCCCAGACTTTTGCAACAAAGTTAGAAGCACACCAGAATGTCGATATACGGTGTAGAAATGAAATGTAATTAACATAAAATGCTGAAATATAACCAAGCCTGGAATCATAAAAGGATACTCATTCAGTGAGCCATTTATTTACTAGTTCAGGTTGGATATGTTTAAAATATTTTTGGTGAGTATAAGATGTTCTTATTAATGAACACTAAAACTTGTTTTTGTTCGTCAAAATAAATCTGAAATAAAATATAATATAGAAACGTTGCCTTGGGAACCAACTGAAATGAGATCAATTGAAGTATAAATGACTAAACCTAAAATGAAAAAGAAACAGAAAAATATCAAAATGACACAACAAAATTACTGAAACAAAACTGAAAAGCGAATTCAAAACGTGGGCAAGTGAAACTTCTTTGTAATTATGACTCAATCTGAAGTGTTTTATGTGCGTGTTATGTGCATGTTTGCTGCGGTGTAGAAATAGATGTCTTGCAGATATCGGCAGTTAAAGGAGAAGTTGCAAGACTTTAGTCATGAAATGATTATTTGCAGTGGACAGCTGCTGTAAGTAGAAAAATCCATCTGGCTTTTTATCAGGGTCTTAGAAAGACTTTGAGAGCTTAGAGCATCAACATAGACATTAGATACAAGGGGAACAATGGCTCACTGGTTAACCAATGAGAGAGAGAGAAAAAAACCTACGTAGACCTTGTTTAAAAGCTTACCACAATGGTACACATGGCTCATTCATGGAACCATTATGGTCAAATGGAAAGCAAGATTACAGCTTAATGAAATGAGGAAATTAACTGGACAATACATTCACAATACACTATGGGCATAGCAAACTCCATGAAAACCCAATGCACACTGTACTGTAAGTGCAACTTAAAGGATTAAGTGCACACTAATGCATTCTATCACTTTTGGGCAAGTGATGTTTGGGATATTTTAAGCCCCTGAATCTCTTTCCTGTAGATAATATTATTCTCCTGCTTTGTCAATAAAACATCTAACCAAGCCATTGCTATGTCTTGACTCCAGGCCCAAGTAATTATCCTTCTAATGGAGGCCTCTGTACAAACGTGTTATCTCCTCTTGCACCCCTTGGCACGGCCCTTCTCTTATTTTCTCTCTCGAAACGGATAAGAGAACACAGTGTGTTAATGGAAGCCTCAGTGCAGCCCTATTAAAAGGCACCTTTACAATCACGAGATGGCAAAGAATATTTTAGAGCAATGAGAGAAAATAAGTGAGCAATTACCAGACAGGGCTCGAATGTCTGCGAACCCTCCACACGTGAACAAGAACGTGTGAAATGAGCTCAGTGTGGGCTGATGCACACTGATCACACACACACACATACCAATCATGGCTGAAGCTTTGGCACTATAATTCGAAATATCAGTGACCCAGTGAGAAAAACAATTTCAGGTCAACAGAAGACACTGATCTGTAATGCTAACTTGTGACATTTATAAAATGGCAGTGAGCTGCTCAACGCAGCCATTTCATGCCCACAAACACATTCACATTAATACACATGGATATTGAGCCACTCCATTCTTCTGTTTCCTTCTGCGTGTATAAATAACAGTTTATTTCAAATGATACTTCGTGTGATAAAACTAGCTCATGCTGCAGTTTTCTAAAACTGGAGCGTTACACAACAATAGAAATTGCCTTTGTGTGCTTTTTTCATGGTATCACTACCACAAAACCTACAATACAGACCAAAGAGAAAAAAAACAAATGTCATCTGGTATTTTAATATATTCCACATTTGTCACATTCTTGAACATTTCTAAATTGATTCCAGTCTTTAAAGGCATCCGGATATTCATCCCTTCATTCTTGTAGTACGCAGTTTATGAGATTAAAATATGTAATACTTTCAATTTAATAATACAGTTCTCATTTCATTCTATTTATATTGCATTTCTTTATAGAGATTCCTCTTATTATCTGCTTTTCTTGTTTCTCTCTGTGTGTGTGTGTGTGTGTGTGTGTGAGTGTCATTTCCCTCCCACCCACAAATAAAATGTCTGTTCTTGGACCTTTTTGAATTATTTTACTATATTAAATAGTAGTTTGCTCTTTCTTTCCCCAAAAATATCTTTATTATTAATACTAGCCATCTGCATAATGTCAGATTTAAAGTCCAGAAACATTCTTATTTCTTTAAGTGCTATAATTTTCAAGCCCCTAAACAAATGTGAGTCATCTCTGTTAAGAATTACAATAACTTAAACCTAGCTTCTTCAATATTGTTGAATCTTCACCTTTCAGGAATAAGAGATATTTTAATATTATGTCCACTGGTTCTATTTTAGTGCATTTGACAACCACCTTCTCCTTCCTGAAAAGTTCAGTATTCTACCACACACCTGTCTATGTATGTCACGGAATGACAGCTGATCTTATTATGGAATAATTTTATAATAAAACATATAGAGTCAGAATGTCCCTCCTACATGCCATACAGAGCAGGAGCTAATGTATACCGTATCTCTATTATCTTAGTTGGTTACTGTAGTCAAGTACACACAAATTGGACCTGTATATCAGCCTGAGATGGGCTGCATTGTACCAAATCACAAAAGTGATGATTTTAAATAGATAGTAGCCAAGTTCTCCTTAAACAAAGAGCGTCAAACATGGCCGGTTAATTTAAAGACACACTAAAACCACAATGGATCCCTATGAGGAAGAATAAACATAACATTCCTGCGAAAACAATGTGGGAAAATGAGTGAGAGGAAAAGGTTACAAGATGCTAATGGGAATGAGTTCAGACCACAAACATGAGAATGTAAAAAGCATTCAGAAACAACCACACACACTCTTTTTATGAATCTCCCCCTAGGTCAAATGTAATTTCTGTACTGAGTCTGCAAACTTTCAGTTCTTAAGTTTTTTTTTTTTGTTTTAGTCCTGGATTTTGCTTTTCTCATTCACACATCTTATTTGTTGTCTAAATTTGTTCTGCGTTCCATCTCTCCACTAGAGAGTTAACTCTGAAATGAGAACTCATCCCAAAGGCACTCTTCAACTGATAAACTGACTCAATTTAGAAACACTTGTTTAAACATTTAGCAGAGCATCTGCAAAATCTGCATCTGCAAAAAAGTGTTCATATCACAACTATCACTCATATCACAAGCCATCCGCCTAAATGTGAATCCATCAGTCGCAGTTTGTTTTGCTCATACACGTCATTTATTATAATACAACATACAGAAAACTAAAGACGGTTTCACAACATAAAAGTACTCGCTGTACCTGAATGACACTGATAAACTACACCTGTGTGCCCTTATTCCCTGAAGTTAGCAAATCAAATTAAATCAAACTAGTCTGAAATTACTACGCATACTTCCTTACTATATTATAAAACATTATGTGAAAATCACACAGATGAATTATTACACCTGGTGAGATTCTGAAGTGTGCATCTGGTGGACACATTACTACTTATTCACCAGTCACAAAGTATTCAAAAACTCCTACAGAGATATGCAATATTGGACTTATATATATAGTTTTTGAAAGATTGGTTGATATTTTCTGTTAAATGTAATTGCATTCATTGATTAAATCAATTGTTATATGAAACGTACTCGGTTACTAAACGTAACCTCGGTTCTCTCTAGAAGAGCGAACGAGTACTGCGTCTTAGCTAAGACGCTACGGGAAAAGTCTCTTTTCACGAAATACTGAAGCAAAAAATTATCCTTAATTTTGTATTTTTGTAAAGCGCATTTGCAGCAGTACACAGCCATAGGCGAGACGGCTCGTTCGCTCATTGGCTTGTTCTGCGGCAACTGCACAGCCTATCGAGCGCGGGCTGATGCAACATCAGACCAATAAGGGCGCTTCGCGCCCTTCTTGCCACTTCCCGCCGAAACGGGTGTGGCCCAACCTATAAAAGGAGCTCGAAAAGGTTGACTCACCTGATTTATTTCATCGCCGAAGCGAACCAGAGTGAATCGTGTGCACGGCAGAGAACGCAGTACTCGTTCGCTCTTCTAGAGAGAACCGCGGTTACGTTTAGTAACCGAGTACGTTCTCTTACGAGAGCTCTCTCGTACTGCGTCTTAGCTAAGACGCTACGGGAACCCAATGTAAAACGCCGTGGGCGCAGGGATCACACACCAATAAACCTGAAGCAACGCCCAGGATTTACAGTGCACAGTCACCTGAGGGACTCACAGAGAGTCCAGGACAGAAAAGGGAAAAAGCCCTCCGTCCCATATCTAGCAGCATCCGTAGATGCAGCAATATGACGTCACACAGCCGAGGCAAGGCCTGACCAATGTGGCAATGCGGGTCTTACGCAATACTGCCCATATAACAGTCGGCAGCGCATAGCGCTCGTGAACTCAGAATTCCCCTCACGGCCCTGATTCGCCTATACCAACAGCAGCCTTGCTTGCAAGGCGGGAACCTCCAGGTTATAGAACCTGATAAATGTAGACGGCGAGGCCCAACCTGCCGCCATACATATATCCTGCAAGGAGATCCCAGTAGACCACGCCCACGACGAGGCGATGCCTCTTGTGGAGTGTGCTCTGACGCCCAACGGGCACTGAAGGCCCCTGGAAGCGTAAGCTAACGCTATGGCGTCAACTATCCATCTGGATAGAGTCTGTCTCGAAACAGCCATTCCCTTGGAACGCCCACCGAACGAGACAAATAGCTGCTCCGTCTGCCGAAAGGCAGCAGAGCGAGACACATAAGCTCTTAAAACCCTGACAGGGCAAAGAAGACTCGAGTCTCCATCCTCCCCTGACACCGGCAGGACAGACAGGGCAATAACCTGAGCCCGAAACGGTGTGTTGAGGGATTTCGGCACATAACCGTGCCTAGGTTTGAGTATGACTCTTGAGTCATTGGGCCCAAACTCCAAGCACGACTGGCTCACCGAGAGCGCGTGCAAATCACCCACACGCTTCACAGAAGCGAGAGCCAACAAGAATACTGTCTTGAACGACAGATGCTGAAGGCTAATCGATTGGATAGGCTTGAAAGGGGGACCTTTCAAGGCCTCCAAAACCGCCGCGAGGTCCCACATAGGGACTGACGGAGGTCTGGGAGGATTCAGCCTCCTAGCTCCTCTGAGGAACCGGATGACTAAATCATTCCTTCCTATTGACTGACCGGACGCCGTTTCAGAAAACGCCGCGATGGCAGCCACATAAACTTTGAGCGTGGATGGGGCTCTGCCCTTATCCAACAGCTCCTGAAGGAAGGAGAGGACCTCCGTCACCTCACAACTAAGGGGTGAATAACCTCGAGCTGTGCACCAGCTGGAGAACACCGACCACTTCGAGGCATACAGACGTCGTGTCGACGGAGCTCTAGCCTGAGTGATGGTATTTAGCACTCCCACTGCGAGATCAGCGGGTAACCATTGAGTGCCCATACATGGAGGGACCACAACTCCGGTTGAGGGTGCCAAATCGAGCCCCTGGCCTGCGAGAGGAGGTCTCTCCTCAACGGTACCGGCCACGGGGCGACATCTGCTAACTGCATCAAATCTGGGAACCATGGTTGGTTCTTCCAAAGAGGTGCTACAAGCAGTATTGAACATCTCATTTCTCTCACCCGTTCTATCACCTGCGGGATGGGGGAGGGAACGCATAAAGCGGGCAGCACGGCCATCTCCGTGACAGCGCGCTTTCGTTCTTGGAAAAGAACGCGGGGCAGTGAGCGTTTTCATGGGACGCAAAGAGGTCCACCTCCGCCATGCCAAATCTCTCCCACAACAGCCGGACTGTTTGCGGGTGTAGAGACCATTCGCCCGTAGGAACATTGCCTCTGGACAGCCTGTCTGGACCCAGATTCTGCAGTCCAGGCACATGCACTGCTCTCAGCGAGCGCACGTTGCGCTGAGCCAAAATCAGGAGGCGTTCCGTCAGCCTGCACAGGTTTCGGGACCCGAGACCGAGCTGGCGATTTATGTAGGACACCACGGACATGTTGTCCGAACGGACTATGACGTGGTGATCCTTGAAATGGGGACAAAAGCGCGTCAGCGCGTTCCAGGCAGTTGATATGATGGAGCTTTTCCCGTTCTGACCATAGGCCAAAGGACGGTCTGCCTTCGAGCAGCGCTCCCCATCCCGAAGTGGAGGCGTCCGTCGACACCATTTTCACACTCGGGGAAGTCCCCAGGCTTACACCTGATCGGTACCAGCCGTTCGCTGTCCAAGGTGCTAGAGCCGCAACACAGCTCTGATCGACCTTGAAATGCAACCGGCCAGACGCCCACGCTCTGCGCGGCACCCGAGCCTTCAGCCAGAACTGCAGGGGGCGCATGCGGAGCAGGCCCAGCCGCAGAACCGGAGATGCTGAGGCCATGAAACCCAGCATCTTTTGACAGTGTTTGAGCGACACAGTCGCGCCACAGCGGAAAGAACTCGCTGCACGCTGAATGCCCATCGCGCGCTGTGGTGACAGCCGCGCCGTCATGGAACACGAGTTCAGAACTATACCCAGAAACAGGATCGTCTGACTGGGGTTCAGCGAACTCTTCACCCAATTGACACTGAGGCCGAGCTTCTCGAGGTGATCGAGTAAAACGGCTCTGTGGTCCATGAGCTCCGCTCATGATCGGGCCAGAACCAGCCAGTCGTCTAAATAATTCAGCACTCGTATGCCTCTGAGTCTAAGAGGAGCGAGCGCTGCATCCATGCACCTCGTAAACGTACGAGGAGCTACGGACAAGCCGAATGGCAGGACTGCAAACTGGTATGCCTGGCCCTCGAAGGCGAATCTCAAATATCGCCTGTGGTTTGACGCTATCTGTATTTGAAAATACGCATCCTTCAGATCTATTGACATGAACCAGTCCCCTCTGCGAATCTGCGCGAGGAGCTTCCTGGTCGTGAGCATTTTGAAACTGCGTTTCATCAATGCCTGTTCAGCTGTCTTATATCCAGTATGGGCCGGAGACCCCCGTCTCTCTTGGGCACCAGAAAGTATCTGCTGTACAGCCCCCCCTCGCTTTGAGACACAGGCTCTACAGCCCCTTTGCTCAACAGTTTTGATATTTCGGCCCGAAGTATGTGTGCTACTTCTGTTTTGACCGTAGTTTCGACGCGCGCTGAAAAGCACGGTGGGCGTCGAGAAAACTGTAGCGAGTAGCCTCTCTTTATAATGCCTAGCACCCAATCCGAAACCCCTGGAAGCACTGACCATGCATCTGCATGAATGGCTAAGGGCTGGATGCGAAACGCGCTCTGTTGACTGGGCAACGGCGGCGCTCGAGTGTGCTGCGCATCTGAGGCGGGGAGCACGCTGATCACAGCGGGCAGATCGCTCTTCCTCGACCCCGTTCCGGCGCTTAACCGACTGGAGGGAGGCTGAGCTGGTCCCGTGGGACTCGATATATCTGCGAGTAACCGTGGGCTGCATGTGTGCACTTTTACCACTTTCAACTCGCTTTCTGCCTGTGCAGAATGTACGTGCACGGGCCTCGTTTTTACAGAAGCCCCGCGCCGTATGTGACAATGTATGTGGGCACTGGGAAGTGGGCACGTTTACTATGCGGCGCGCTCGACCGATCTGTGTCGATCTTATGTGCGCTAGCCCTGTGTGAAGGGCTGTGCTTACATGTGGAGATGGGCACTGGGTAGTGGGCATCGTCACTGCATTTATAGCACCATCGGCCGTGGCCGGACGAGCATGCACGGGTTTCGTTTTTACAGAAACCACATGACGCGTGTGACATAGTAATCGTGGGCACTGAGCAGTGGGCATCGTCACTACATTTATAGCACCATCGGCCGTGGCCGGGACACCAGAATTTACACCTTTTTCGGGAAATATCTGGGTAGCCGTGATAACGGTTTTCGTGTGCAGGCAACCGTACAGGCTTGCGCATTGCAAACAACGCTGAAACAGTCACAATCTCTGGAAACTGAAACAGCGGCGCGCTTAGGTGAGAGCCCGGCCGCAGCGGAACTCGTACACCGGCGCTTCGATGAAGCAGCCATCGTGTGTAGTGCCGACGCAGCGTCATGCAGCATGCGTAGATGGGTTTCCTAGGATGGCTTCGGGGCTCCCGGCCTCACCGTAATCCTCTGCCGCGGGCCCCGCGGCGCGGGGCGACGGCCAGTAGAGCGAGAACTGGGGTCTCGAGCTGCGTTGTGTTGTGATAACGGCTTTTGTGTGCAGGCAAGCGGGCAACTGTGCAGGCTTGCGCATTGCAGAAAACGCTGAGACAGTCACAATTCCTGGAACTGAAACAGCGGCGCGCTTGGGTGAGAGCTCGGCCACAGCGGAACTCGTACACCTGCGCTTCGATGAAGCAGCCATCGTTAGTAGTGCCGACGCAGCGTCACACAGGAGGCTTTAGATGGCAACACCGCTTTTGCCGCCGTCCAGCAGAGGGCGGACAAAGGTGCGTCGCTATCGCCTGTTCCACCGGCGGAAGTGAGTGGTAGTTCCTGTTTTTAGCATCATCAGTGTGGAGAATGCTAGTGAGACAGACGAACGAGTTCGTGCTGAATATGGAGCGTTTCAAGCCTTCGCCACCTCTTCGTGAAGCTCAGGAAGAAATGAGACGGGCTTTGAGAAGTACGCTCATCCGAAAGGGAAATACCATCCAGCCGGGAACGAGAGGGGGGGGCGCTGGTGCAAACCACTCGCGGCCGAGACTCATCGCGGCCAACACGAGCATTCGCCCCGGCTCCTTCTCGATGTCAGCTCGTCTGCTGGGCTTCTGAGCAGAAGGCGCGAGGTCCTCGGAGCTCGCCCAGCCCTCACTGCCCGAAGCTAGCGGAGAGCGCGTGTCCTCTTCCCCCGACGCGGCCCTGAGATCGACTTCCTCGGATGACGCGCCGGCAAACAGCGGGCGCTGCCCACCGGGAAGCGATGCAGGGGGGCCGGTGAAGCAGGGCGAACCGGCGAGCTCGGTTGAGCTGAAGACGGTTCCGGAATCCGCTGGAAGCGATGCTTTTACGGCGCCTCAGCGCAGCGGAGAATGCAGGCTCAGAGAAAAAGGCCAGGCAAGTCCTCAGAGTCACCATGGCAACAGCTCGCAGTGGGGGCATCCGCCGTCAGCGAGCGAGCGCTGCATGATCTTCACCCAGGCAGGAGACACAGATGACGTACCGGTCTCCCTCGCTGAGTGGGGCTCTGACGAGCCGCAGGAAGGCATCTTAAAAAAGACGCGAGCTCTTTTACGAGTGTGTGTCGCAGGGCGAACACACACACACACACATAAAGAACAGCTTGGATATAACAGGATTGAAAGGATATAGGCGCCGGATAGCGCAGCAGGAACGGCAATGGAAGGCGGCGATGCCAGCAGCTTCAGAATGGCTCGTCCTGCTGATGTGCTTTCTCAGACGGCGCTTGCTTCCTCCGTGATCCAGCGATGCGTGAGCTTCGCTGAAGAGATGAAAAATCAGGTGAGTCAGCCTTTTCGAGCTCCTTTTATAGGTTGGGCCACACCCGTTTCGGCGGGAAGTGGAAAGAAGGGCGAAGCGCCCTTATTGGTCTGATGTTGCATCAGCCCGCGCTCGATAGGCTGTGCAGTTGCAGCAGAACAAGCCAATGAGCGAACGAGCCGTCTCGCCTATGGCTGTGTACTGCTGCAAATGCGCTTTACAAAAATACAAAATTAAGGTTAATTTTTTGCTTCAGTATTTCGTGAAAAGAGACTTTTCCCGTAGCGTCTTAGCTAAGACGCAGTACGAGAGAGCTCTCGTAAGAGAACTCAATTGCGGTTTATAGAATGATAAGTATCGTAAGCTGAATCCCACCCTTTGCAGAAAAGTCAGTGACTTCTCTTATAAAATGCTTTTTTTGTGTGTAAACTACAAATAGTTCAATCAAAAAGTGTTGTTTAGTGTAAAAAATGTTGAAGATTCATTATGCTGTCGATTCATTAAATGACAAGCTGTTTCCTCTAAAAAGCGGTTTATTTAGCGCAGTGAAGCCTCTGCTCCGTTGACATACATTAAAAAAAAACCTCTGGTCTCCTTTTCCATAAAAATTAGATGTTACACTTTTTTTGGTTAAAGGTTGCAGGCTTGCATTAATCAACCTTAATTAAATGCACCTGAACCAGTTGATCAAGTCCTTGAGTCTTCTATGAAAACTTCAGTATGTGTTGTAACTAAACTGGAGCAAAAAAAACAAAAAACAAATCTGGAGGTGCATGACGCAGAATTATAAGTGCGCTCATGTGAACATTGTTTCAAGTCATTACTTGGAAGTCTTTCAAGACCAAAGCCAAAACCCCATCCATGACTGCTCCAGCCATCCAAGGTCCAGCCACAAGATCACACAAAATGACCTGTTCATGCAAACCTATACTTAACAGAGAAAACATTTAGTGGACAGACAGAAGTACTGTATTTGGGTGATTTAGTTTTAACCCCCCCCACCCACCCCCAAAAAAAAAAAAATTAAGTCATTCATCTTTATGTGTAACTGCACATTGTTTATAATTATAGCATAGAGTGTCCTGAAATTCCATTTATTGTTATGGGAAATTCAGCAATGCGCAGTTTACATGGATTTCCAGGAATACTCTTTTCACAAAAGGCCCAAAACATTAACAGGAAATTGAAACCAATGAGGTTTTTTTTATTTCATTCCTTCATCTATGCAACAATTCCACTCATCTGTGGTTTCATCAATGAATGAATTCAGACTTTCCTGTAATAGTCTGAGAAGCCTTATCTGAGGGATACACAGAAAGACCACAATATGCGCAAACACGAGGGTGGGAAGCATTTTCCAAACTGTCCTGTGTTTTCTCAAACTCTGTTCCCAAGCTAACACGAGCTGCTTTTTGTTTGCGGATATGCTTTGCAAGGGAAAACAAAACATCCTACATTTGGCTGAGAACGGTTATCCTGCTTTGAGGTTTAGAGGGACAGTCTTAGATCTGCCGTGATGGTAAAGAATAAACTAAATAAATTCAAACTCACAGCACTCCCGTATAAAGACATTAAAGTGCTACCGTGCCCTTAAAAAGGCCATGTGTTATGAGCTAGCTGAAGGGAATGATAAAAATATACAGGTCTTGAACACAACAGACAGACATAAATGTCAAAGTGAATAAAGAAAAACAAGTAAAGACTAAAATAGGTTATGCTTATAAATAAGGAGACTTTTGCAAACACGGGACAAATAGAAAACAAACCGTGACAGGCACAATTGTTGAAGACGATATTTGATTTGTGTGGCCTTCTTTTGTTTAGCATCATCTGACCCAGGCTGGCTGTTATGTCCCCATATACGAAATTCAATTGCAGGGTTATTTGGGTGTATTTAAATCAGTAGAAGAATGATACCAATTGTCCCTGGGTCTCGCAGAGGGAGTCTGTTGACCTCAGCCAGCAGCTTATAAAGCTCAGATTGCATGAAAAGAGCGTCACTCGCAAACAAAACAAGAGGACACATCTGAGACTTGGTTGCATGCATGAACGGAATGCTGTGCTTTACGGGCAATGTGAACCCTTGCGGCTATTGCTCTAAGGTCATGACTTCCTTAATTCTGGGAAGAATACACTGCTGAGGGAAGAGGTATATCTGCATGCATGAAGAGGAACAGAAGAGCACCATCTGTTCATCAAAACCGCATTTTCTTATCACAGTTGTGCAAAAATGTAACTTATGGATAATTACAATGAAAAAATATGTTTTAATTTTGATGAGAAAGGATAAGGACACAGAGGAACATTATTAGAATCACTTTTACAAAGGCAACTTTTATAAAAATAACCACAGGCAGAATATGCCCGGTTTATGAGCTCGAGTATTTAAAGTGCCAGACAACAAGACTATAGCATGCTTACTGTATTAATCAGAATACATTACAATACTGGTCATTACTATCTTATTGTTCCAAATTCGTATGCTATTCTTTCTTTCATAGTAAGGAAAAGAAACTGACATTTTGTCCAATGAATTTAGAAAGTATGGTGACTTGAGCTTTTTTAAACTTACTAATATTCCAAGCTTTAAAGCTTCATTCCATTTCTTCTGAAGCCATAAAATGACTTCTTGTAAGAAGCAACATTATATTCACTAATCGTCCCTTCCACTGTGACCTGTTCAGTGAGATGAGCGCAAGAACAAAATCAATTCTATTCATTAAATCATTCTGACTGATTCAGGCACTGATTATTTTAGATTCGATTCATTTTTTTTTTTCACACTCCAGTCCAGTAGGTGGCAGATTTGCCATTCATCATAAAAACACCAGAACAACACCACCACACTTCCATTGCTGTTGATAATGGAAAAAGGGAAATTCAGAAGCAGTTATTATTCCAACCCTCCACAGGGCAATCCAGTTCACAGACAAATCTGCACTGAGAATGAGGTTACAACAGTAAAAATGGAGATGACTGTGGGAGCCAATTAATGACAGGAAGCAGAGAAGTCTGGAGATATACAACCACTCTTAAATTAACCATATTAGGACTCAAGTATGTACAGTATCTGTTTCAAGACATAAAGAGATAATTATACGTATAGGGGGAAAAAAGCCAAATTAAGTTTTTTTTTTTTTTTTTTTTTTTTTAAATGGGTTTTAGTTCTTCAGTGAAAGTAAAGTAGTTTAAGTACAAAACCATTTTCCATTTAAAAGTTAGCTTTATTTCCATGGCAACACTTAATTTAACTTGTTTAGCCAGTTTTATCTAGGCTATGTCATACAAGGAGAAAGTCACGTAAACGTCAAACAGAAACATCTGGCAGAGGGGCTTGGAAAGAAGCATCCCAGGAAATTTGATTTTACAATTATATGCAATACAACCTCTGTGTGCAGGCCTCCTGACAGGCAGAACATTGCATCTAAATAGAGATAAAAATGTTGGTTACAACCAGAGTGCCACTTACTGAAGAATACATTTCAACATCTGTAAGTATGACGGATCAAATGCATTTCTATGAAGCAGCTTGTTTAAAAATGTTGCATAATAAGATTCCTCCTAATTAACACTTACAGAACAATGACTTAAACCCCTGCACCATCACCACTATGTGATTTCTACCAATGGGTAGGGGGGGGGGGGGTAACCAGGTTATCAGGGGTGCTTGATACCCAGATAAAGTGTGCTAGAACATTTATTAAATAATTATGAGGAAAGCTTATATTAAAGATATGAGAGGAGTCTCAGAAAGGACTTCACAATAGAACATATAAAACAGTTCTTAGAAGTCATTCGACATGTTATTACTTGCCACATGGAATGCATAACTGTTCAGCATTACATCCTACTACATGGATGTCAGCCAGTACAGAAACAACCTCAGGGGTATCAGAAGTGATCAAAATAACATGCCCAAACCTGTCACTATGTAGCGGTCATACTATGAGAACAATCCCAGAAATATCAGTCTCTATATACTGATTGTCAAAGCAATGAAAGCAAGCAGTGGATAAAGCCTGCTGCAGTGGTTAGGTTGTGCTAATGGTTCCTGAGGTTGCTTCTGTGGTACACTCCTCTTCGATCTGTTGCAATGCATTCAAGTCACTTGGAGATGGAGGAACAGACTAAAAGAAAAATGCATAGTCTTTCGGTTAGTATAGTGTTGTTCTTAATTAAAAGCAATGGTTTTCATACTGAAAGTTGTCCGTTTGTGAAACATTTGAGATTTGATTACTGAAGACTTAATATAATATATAATAATATAATTAGTGCTGTCAATCGATTTTTTTTTTCTGAAAGGTTTTTTTTTTTATGCCTGCATTAACATGATAAGTTTGACAGCACTAAATATAATATGATATATGATATGGCAAGTGTTCAAAGCTGCTGAATTGAATCTGGTTTTCTAATGGCACGTTGGTTCTTGCTTACCTCTGATTCTGCTGTAGCAGGTGTTACAGAAGAGCTGTCTGTGTCGGACTCTGACCTGAGCTCCGGACTCAGACCCTCTTCCAAGGTCAGTCCTGCAGCTGACACACTGCAAGAACAACAAGAAACCGTGAGTCTGTCACACATCAGGATGAGAGGATACAACCCTTTTTCCCCAAAGCCTCCCAAATCAGGCGGAATGATTTAAATCATTAGAAAAACTAATTATTGGGTCAGCGTGGGCAGATCCTCCACCACAGCTCGATTTGAAAAGGTGATTTAAGTAAAGGCTGGTTAGCAGTGATGTTACTTCCTGTGCAGCAGTGAAGACACAAGAAGCTACTGTAAACCAAACACAACCCCTGCGACCAGACACAGGACTCTAAAACGGACAAGCTTCATTAGGAGGAAAGCAAATACTGTATTTTCCGAAAAATAAGTTACACCTGACTAGAAGTCATCCTAGGTCAAAAGTTGACTTCTCTCATTAGATAAATAACTGTAGTATTCTGAAATAATGTAATATTTATGTACATATGTAATGGCACATAACTGCATTGTTCAGATGATTAAAAAAAGAACTAAATATTACGGAAAATACAGTATAGTTTTGTAATTGGAAAAACCCGAGTGATCAGTGACTGTCAGGGTTCTGGTGATGCAATGGTCCAGGTTCTGCCGAGGTTAGCCAGAAGGTGCATTCATTATGCCAAGTTTATTGGCAATGAGGCAATCAGAAAACAGGCTGCACTTCAATTTGAACCAAATTCAATGTAACTTAGAATTAAAGCATAAGTTAAAGGGATAGTTTACACAAAAATGTTAATTCTGTCATTAATTACTCTCCCTCATGTCGTTTCAAACTTGTAAGACCTTGTTCATCTTCGGGACACAAATTAAGATATTTTTGATGAAATCGGGCTTTTTTGACCCTGTATAGAGCGCAATGCAACAGACAAGTTCGAGGCCCAGAAAAATAGTAAGGATATCGTTAAAAAAGTCCATTTGACATCGGAGGTTCAACAGCAATATTATGAAGCACGAGAATATTTTTTTGTGCACAAAGAAACAACTTCCTCTGTTCTGTGTCAGTCTGAGACACGTGTACACAAGAGTACCACGAAGCACACGTGTGTATTCCTGTGCTCGCAAACAAGTGTTCTACGTCAGACAGGGAGGAGAAGAAATTGTTGAATAAAGACATTATTTTTATTTTCTTTGCACACAAAAAGTAGCCTATTCTTGTAGTTTCATAAAATTAAGGTTGGACCGCTGATGTAACAGACTATTTTAATGATGTCCTTACAACCTTTGTGGGTATTGTCAGTTTTGTTGCAGTCTATGGAGGGTCAGAAAGCTCTTGAATTTCATCAAATATATCTTGCGTTCCAAAGATGAACAAATGTGTTACAGGTTTGGAACAACATGAGGCTAATTAATGACAGAATTGTTCATTTTGGGTGAACTATCCCTTTAAAGCACTACTGGAATGATTCGGTTATATTCCCTTACATAATTTTTCCTTAGATTCAAAATTAGGTCTTTAAATTAGGATCTACACCATTTCTAATTTGTTTTGCAAGCTTGTAATCTGACTGCCTACACCAAAAAAGAGAATTTATTGATATTAGGTGATTAATGATCCCTTGCTACCCCAAATGACGAAGGTTAAAAACCCAGGCAAGGTGCAACAGATCCATGGAGTGCCCGCTCCCTCACATTTTCAAGTGACCTCTTGGTCTCACCTTGAAGCAACCAATGTGAAAGCAGAGCTCCAGGGAATCGATGACCATGGCAGCTCCCTTCCCCAGAGGCTGCTCACACCTTGAGCACATCCGCCTGCCACTGACCAGCCTACAGCACCACATGCCAGTGTCAGAGTTCAATGTCAGATAGAAGACAGCATTGCTCTGCCCTTGCATTGATTCGACCACATTTAACATGGGGAGGCTGAACGATTCTGAATAACATACTACGCTGGATGTATACTGTACACAGTAAGCTTCAGAATGCATGAAATACCCAAATTGACAAGACATGCACAACGATGTATACCACAATTCAATATGCTCCATTTGAGTTTTCAGTGTAAAAATAAGCAGTAATAAAAGTTTTTTATATTTCTAACTTGACTGCATATTTAATAACAAAGCCAAAGATATAAATCTTTACACAAAATTAGATGCAGTTAACAAGATGTATTTCCAATATGATATAGCAAGCAGTGCGGTTTTGTGGCATATTACTAGTCACAATACTGAATATTGCATACTCAATTGTGAATATAAATAACTAATATAAATAACTTATATATATATATACATATATATAAATAAACAAGAAAGCTACTCAAATTGGCCTAAATGTATTTCAACTGAAAATGCATTTACAAAGCAATGCTTTGGTTAAAGACAAAAGCACAAATTCATTCTGAAAAAACAAACTTAAAAATGCGTCAGGGCTAATCCACACCTGCCATGTTGTTGAGAGTTTTGACATGACTTAGGGCCCGATGGCTCAGGTGTAGCTGTGATTGGTGGAGTGGGGTAGTTGGAGGCAAACAAGGAGCTCTGCTTCAGAGCAGTAGAGAAGATGGCTGAATCAGGGCCCAGGCTGCTGCGTCCACTCCTGTAAGAGCCAGTGTTCCCCAAAGCAGAATGGGGCCTGTTTGAGAGACTTGAAGAGTAGGACTGCCTAAACCAGGAGGAGCTGGTTGAGTGGAGGTTGTCCAGAGATTCATATCTGGGATGCAGAGAATGAGATATTAAAGACTTTCAGATTGAAAAGGATGTGGTTTCCTTTGTCCAATCAGGACACATTACCATTCAAAAGTTTGGGGTCGGGAAGATTTTGAAATGTTTAAAAAAAGCTTCTTATGCTTACCAAACCTGCATTTATTTGATCAAAAATGCAGTAAAAACCACAATATTGTGAAATATTATACATTTAAAATAGCCACTTTCTATTTGAATGCATTATAAAATTAAATTTATTTCTGTGATAAAAAGCTGAATTTTCTAGTAGCCGTTATTCCATGCGTCACACTAGTCAATGGTAATGTAGAGCTGACAAAGAAAATCTGTGCACAACAATATAAGGAAAATGTTTATTCATCAGGACCTCCTGATTGATGTTCCCACAGTGATGGGCTCTTTGTTGATGCTAGCATTGCGCTGACGGATCCAACTGTTGTCAGTGAGGAGCTGCGTCTTCTTCCTCATCTCTTCCAAGATCTGCAGACGTTCCGTTTCTGCCTGTGACAGCTGTCCCTTCTTTTGACCGCTTCCTGCTGCCAATGAAGAGACAAGGCAGAGAAGACGAGAACTGTGCCTGGTGTTCACTCTTCAGGAATTCAGATAAAAATAACCAAAATATAAAGTAATCAAACCTTTAGCATCTTGTTTGTAAAGGCCTTGAAGTGCAGGGGTAGATTTGGACTTTTTCCTATGCAGAATAAACACATGAATTGAATAATAATAAATAAAAAAGAAAACGGAATGAACAAAAAAAAAAACATTAAAATACAGCGTAAAGTTTAACTGTAAAGGTGTGGTGTGTCATTTTTTGCATCACAAACAACTCCCCGAACTCTTCTGGCAATGGACAGAAATAAATGTTATGAGAGCGATAAGGTAACATGAAATACCACTAAATGGAATTGAAATCTAAACCAGAATTAAGTTTTTCCTTCACATTAAAGTGAGAATGTATTTTAATAATGGGGGGGGGGGATCCACATTTCCCCTTTACAAAACTGGAAAACCTTTAAATACATAAAAAGTGCAGCCAAATGTATATCACATCTTCCTTATGCAATAAAAGCCATTCAAAGAAGCAAATGCAGCCCCAAAAGCAAACTGACCTGTCTGAAACTGTAAGCTTGGCAAACCCATAGGACACCTCAGAGCTGAAGCAGGACAAAGCAGAAGCAGACATACGAACAAAAACCAAAGCAGCAGTAAGATAAACTACAAATGCCACACATCACAGCTTAAATAAAATGTCTGTCTGCATGTTTATGTAGACCAACAATTTCAAGAAAAGTGTTCCCTAATTTCTTGTGGACTTGATAGGTGCTGGTGATATGTTCAGTTAAACAACATGATCTGTTGAATATTATATATTGAGTCTTTTGTCAGCTACAATAATGCAATGTCTTCACTGAAATTATTTACTGAATGTCTTTATTGAAATGAATCAAATCATCTTCGTTTGTGTGCTTGCATTTTAAATGATGCACTTATAATTTTTTTACTGAATGACAGCCCTAATATTTACAGAAATGCTAAATCCTAATGATTTCTTGACATTAACAGCAACAACTTCTCTTCCAACTTGTGTTTGGCATATTTCTTACCACTGACTCTTTGTGGTTGAATCACACTCCACTTCTGTCTTTAGTGACTGCTGTGCTGCTGCTGTTTGCACAGTGGTCTGTCTGTTCTGTGTTGCTTCCACCTTCTCTGCATTCTGATTGGATGCCACTGAAGTGGTAGCAATGGATTGGTTGAAGAAGGGCGATTGAATATAAGTAGCGTTTCCATTTGATGGCACATCAGTGCACTTCTGCTCCTAATATCAGCAGGAGGTACATAATAACATTGTTATTGTTCTTATTTTCCATTCATCATGCTTTAGAGTCTAAAGGCAATGGAACCTCTGTATAAAAATGTAATTTACATGTTTTAGAGTGTAAATGAGGGACATTATAAAATGATGAAGCAACAGGGGTTAATGCTATAACAATCTTCTGACCTCAGTACCACTGTGCTCCTCTCCATAGACCTCCTGCTGAGCTCTCCTCCACTCCTCCTCCAACTTCTCCTGATCACGGCGATACTTCTCCTGAAACCAATGCAGAAAAAAAAGTCCACTAGCAAACATTTATTCTCTTTTTTTTAATTAGCTTATTACATTGAAAAGCTTTACACTTGAGAATGCATGTCAGTAGGTAGCTGGTTGATAGGAAAGTATGCAGTATTTCTATATTGGCATAACTATTTATTAACTACAATAAATGACTATAACTGTACTGAAACTAAAACTAATTTATGTGATTTGGTGTTTGGTGGTACCTGCAGAAGGCGCTCTTGTTCCATCTGCCATTTCTCCTGTCTCCGCCTCTCCTCCTCATGATCCCATGACCAGCGAGAGGACGTGGTACTGATGGAGGGAACCTGCAGCTGATACCCCCCCCAAAAAATAAATGAATAAACAACAGAAATCAGAATAAAAAAAAAAAATCTGAATTTAAGATAAAGACCCGGAATAATGACTAAATTTAAACAACAGATGCGACTTACATCAGAGATGGCAGACTCCGAGCCACCTAGTAAAAGAAGAGGGGACAAAAATAATCAATTTAAACAGCACAATCAAGCACACACATAGCCATCAGTTTTCCATCCCTTTAACCTGTTGGGTCATGCTGCTCTGTAACCACAACCAAAGCCAACACGGTCAAGCACATAAATTCACACTCATATGATGGTATGCAAGCTTTAAACAACACACAAGACAGAGACAAACATGATGAGCGTGCAAAAAAAACTCAGAGGAGTAGTGTACACTACAGAGTAGGGCTGTAGCTATCGAATATTTCAGTAATCGAGTATTCTACCAAAAATTCCATCGATTAATCGAGTAATAGGATAAAATGTGTTTTTGCTTAATTAAAGTGCAATATTATGCAAGAGAAAATAAGACTCCTGGGTCTCTTAAAATGAACAACTAAGTTTACATTTAATTATTACCCATTGTTTCTCTGTCTGTACTTGTAACTGTGAACAATGACAACAAAGTTGACAGAAGAATTAAGTGCATTTAAGTGCCATTCAGTTGGGGTTTTAAATAAAGCATTTTCTGAGAAGCACATTAAACAAAACGCATAAATTAATTTCTCTTTTAATTATTGAAAATTAACTTAACTTTTTGGTAAACAAAGGGGGATTTACTATTAAAAATAAAACATGGAAGAAATGTTGTGTGATTAAACCTTAAAAAAAAAAAAAATTGATTTTTTTTTTTAGTAGTAGGCTATGTACATTCTGCTGAACAATAGTCTTTAACCGGACTTATTTTGACGGGTTGACGTACCTTTACAGTTCTGTGTATGTGATGTGACGCTAGTTTTACTCAAATCAAACGGTCAAATGCTCAATGTAGATGCGGCTCTGGTCCCCCTGTGCATGCAGGGCATCCGCATTCTCAACTATATCGACGATTGGTTGATTTTAGCTCAGTCAGAGCAGGTTGCGGCTCGACATCGAGATATCGTTCTCGCACATATGGGGGAGCTGGGTTTGAGACTGAACGCCAAGAAGAGTGTACTTTTCCAGTTCAGAGAACCACCTATCTAGGCGTAGTTGGGATTTGACCGCGATGCAGGCACGATTGTCCCCTGCTCGTATCGAGTCGATCCTCATCTCAGTCGAGAGAGTCAAAGAATGCCAGTCACTCACTGTCAAACAATTTTAGAGATTGTTGGGTCTGATGGCAGCTGCGTCCAACGTGATACCTCTTGGCCTGCTGTACATAAGACCCCTACAGTGGTGGCTCAAGACCAAGGGATTTTCCCCGAGGGGCAATCCACTTCGAACTATCAAGGTCACAGGAGGTCCCTTGTACAAGCTGGCGCACCAGATCCTTGTGTGGTCCCAGAGCAAACTCCTCTCATTAAGAGCAGTATATATTCCTGGGAAACTAAATATGAGACCAGACATACTGTCGAGGCAGGGGCCGAGGTCCGGGAATGGAAGCTTCACCCCGAGGTGAAGCAGATATGGAACGTTTTTGGCAGAGCTCAAGTAGACATCTTTGCGACTCAAGAGACATCACAATGTCCCCTTCGGTTCTCTCTAGTTCATCCAGCTCCTCCCGGACTGGACGCTATGGTACAAACCTGGCTGAGGCTTCGTCTGTACACCTTTCCCCCTATTGCTCTGCTCCCGGGAGTTCTGGCGAGAGTATGCCGGGAAGGGGTTCGTCTGTTGCTAGTAGCCCCACTCTGGCCGGGCAGAGTATGGTTTGCAGATCTGGTCTCGCTCCTCGGAGATACCGATCAGGACAGACCTACTCTCACAGGCGCAGGGCACAATAATTCACCCTCGCTCGGAGTTGTGGAAGCTATGGGTGTGGCCCCTGAGGAGGCACAACTCATAGCATCCGGTCTCTCAACCGAGGTTGTTGAGACCATCCTCCAAGCTAGAGCTCCCTCAACGAGGAAACCGTATGCCCTGAGGTGGAAACTCTTCACCTCATGGTGCAGAGACCGCCAGCCTGACCCAGCAAACTGCCCAGTTGGTACAGTTCTGGAGTTTCTAAAGGCCAGGCTCTCTGCAGTGTCGACCCACTCCACACTGAAAGTTTACGTGGCGTGAAGGTCTTCATTGCGGCCTACCATGCCTTTCTCGATGGTCAGTCTTTGGGAAGACACCCCTTAGTTACATGTTTCCTCCATGGTGCGCTGAGGCTGAGACCTCCAGTACGATCCCGTATATCCCCTTGGGACTTGGTTGTGGTGTTAGATCGAATGGAGATTTGCAAAGAGCCTCTGATTCAAGATCTCAGACGGACTTCTGACTCTTAAAACCGCCTTTTTGTTGGCCATTACCTCTCTGAGGAGAGTAGGAGATTTACAGGCCCTCTCAGTGGCCCCTACCTATCTTGATTTTGCCCCTGGCATGACCAAAGTGTTCATATACCCTCGAGCGGGATATGTTCCTAAGGTGCCCTCTATCACACCACAACCTGTAGTGCTGCAGGCCTTATGTCCTCCTCCCTTTCGGGAGCCCGACCAAGAAAAGCTAAATTGTATGTGTCCAGTTCGAGCGCTGGACGCATATGTCCACAGAGCTGCCCTGTGGAGATAAACGGACCAATTGCTTGTATGCTACGGTCCCCCCAAGAGGGGTTTTCCTGCTTCTAAGCAGACTATTAGTCGTTGGATAGTTGAGACTATCAACGCCACCTATGAGTCCTCTGGTCGTCCCTCGCTGTCGGGACCCAAGGCTCACTCTACACGGGGTATGGCAGCCTCCAAGGCCTTTCTAGCAGCTGTGTCCATGCTGAACATCTGCAATGCTGCGGGGTGGTCCACACCTTCTACTTTTGCAAGATTCTATGGCTTATGAAGTGACTGTCAGAGCAGTTCTGGAGATGTTGTTCATGTGTTCACATCTTATTTAGTGAGACAGCAGACGCTGAAATCACCGCGAGCGTCACGCGCGCTTCAGTGTGTTAAAGGAAGACGCGCTTCTGCTCCATTCATTAACAGAGACACGCAGAACATGCAGGATTCATATATAAATAGACTGTTCCGGCTTAATATTTACAGATATTAGTTCATATCATATCGTGATTTGATGTAAGTGCAATGACCTATTTTTGATTAATTCATTCAAAATTTGTCAAATTCCGTGCCATTCCGCGTTAAACTGTAAATTCCGTTTTTATGACTGGATTCCGCGATTCCCTCTGCGTTTTCTGCATCGCGGAATTCATAGGGCCCTAGTTGTGGTATGCCAGCTCTATCTTGCAATGGACACACTCCACGACGTTCTCTTTACGTTTGCCCACGCCCTCAAATCAAAACACTGCCGACTCCTTGCAGTATGTGATTTCGGACGCAGCGCTTGTGTATCCTTTCGCTTTGTGGGTGACGTAAACGCATTGAACATTGAAAAAAATCATTGTGAAAGAACCAGACGTGAGATTTTAAATAAATTAAAAGAGGCTTCGAGGCAGAGGAATTTGCCTCGATCATTTTTTGTAATCGAGTTACTCGAGGAATCGTTTCAGCCCTAATACAGAGGAATCAAACCACGGAATGGCACTAAATTATAAGACACTAGCGAACTCAAAATTGTCAACTCTGCAAAGATATACTGTATAGCAGGAATCACAACAGATACAGAAAAAAAGACAGAAAGAGAAAGAGTAACAAACAGCAGTCCTCACATACAGCCAATTACAGCGTATCACAGCACACATCTTTATTTACCACGGAGATAGACCCAGGAGCTAACCATGGCACCTGAAGGACAGAGCATTAGCTTTCAGAGCAATAAAATGGAAAGCAACAGAAACCCAGAGCAATTTCAGATCTTTCTGTTCAGTCCAAGAGCTTGACTTTAAAAAAAAGTTTTTAGTACATTCAGTAGTGAGAAAAGAGCATGTCAAATGTTAACTTAAATGGGGGACAGATTTAATGCGTGTACTAAATGCTTTAGTTAGTCAGGTCCTTAGAACAGAGAATAAGCAAACCCGTCTGTTTTGGAATGAATTCAGATATTAATATTCAACAGAACAGACTGCACCAATACACTCAATTAAGAGTGTGCTTAATACAAAATCAGTCACAGTATAATTAAATGAATTAGCTGCAACGATCGATTAGCCGCTACAGCTTGATTGAATGCCGTTACCTTTTGTCATGAAAAATTCTAACTTTCTTCTTTGATTTTTCAAAACTATGTTCTCATAGTCTACAACACAGATGGGGAGAGAACAGTGGAAAGAGATATATTTGAGTGGTTTTTTTTAAATAACGTGAAAATTCTTCAGTTTAACCCTGAACAAGGACAAAGTTCCGACTGCTGAAGGGGTCTTGAGCACCTACCTTTGTTTCTTAGAGAAACTGGATTGTCCTGGATACGTCCATTTACCATTTTAGATAGAACTCCCTGAAAACATGTAAAATCAAAATTAATTTCTTAATATAGAATGTACACTACCCAAATTGTTTTATATATATATATATATATATATATATAAATAGACTGTTTATTAGCAATAAACATTTTATATATATATATATATATACACACAATAAGTTATTGCAGCTTTAAATAACTGGAATATATTTGAAAATACAATTTATTGCCGATACAAAGCTGAATTTTCAGGAGCCATTACTCCAGTCTTCAGCATGCATTATCCATCAGAAATTATTCTAATATGTAAATTTAATGCTCAAAAAACATGCATTATCATCAATGTTGTAAACAGTTGTTCCGCTTACTATTTTTGCGGAACAGCGATAAATTATTTTTTCCCCAGAAATCTCTCATGAACAAATTTCAAAAGAACAGCATTTAATGGAGATATTAATCTTTTGTAATATTATAAAAAGTCCTTATTGATACTTTTAACCAATTTATTGCATCCTTGCTGAATATAAGCATAAGTTTCCTTCAAACAAGTTATTGATCCTGTTGAGCGATAGTCTAGCCTTAAGCATTCAATGTACAGGTAAACATGAATTACCAACTTGGAGATAAATATTAAAAATGACAACATTTAAACAACAACCACAGCGAAACTGACTGATTTCCCACAGTCCACCACATTCATTATACCCCTGTCCTGACTCACATTAGCAGGCTGTCCGTTGACTTGTGTCTTCACCATGGTCTCCACTGGAGAGGTTGTGCTAATCGAGACATACTGCTCGGGCCGCCCTACAAGTGTTGAATTGGCACTGGTCAAATTGATGGTCTTATGGCTCTTGTACGGTAGGGAAGGTTGGTCACTGCCCCAGTCTGTCCAGTACCCAAAACATACATCAGAAATGCCAAGCCACATGTTAGTGAACTTGCGATTCAGCATTGTGATTTATGAAAGCGGATTTTTAAGTTGGTTAAAATATATTTTTTTCAGGGTACTCTTTCCCCAATTCCCTTTAATGAAACTGAAGCAAATATTATTGATCCAGTGGTAAAAGGGGGGAAAAAATTAAAGACAGTGAACCCACAGACTAATCAGAAATGACAGTGAGACTGACTGACAAACAGACCACCTTCCCACAGTGACAGAAAGCAACAGATCATGTATCTTGACTTTCTGGGCTCATAAAAATCAGAAGCAGAAGGAACCATGCCAAAAATATACCTATATTTTAAGTGCTTCTTAAATCCGATTTTTTTTATATTACTATTTAATTGTGAGTGTGACAATGTTACAAAAAAAAACATTTGTTGTTAACGCAACATTATTTCAAAATAAACATTTTAAATTATGCTGTTTAACCCTCTGGGAGTTGATTAACGCGGATACGCGTTATGAGTCATTTTCTCCTGATAACCCCGAAAAGAACTTAAATTACACTTTCAGTTTTAATCGTACAGATAAGAGCAATACATCAATTGAATCTGTAAAGGTTTTTTTTTTTGTATACAGACATAAAACTTTGTGCACTTATAAAAGATAACAAACAAGGTGTGCTGTCTGCAGCCTTTGTCTGCGCTGATCTTCATTTACAAACACGTCATTAAAATGATCTGTAACTCAGTGAATACTCAACGAAGAGACATGAGAGAGATATCTATAGAAAGCTTGACAGGTTTACTTTTAAACGAAACAAGTGCCGCTGAAAACAAATATTCTGTGATAAAGTAATCCATATTAAAACAACGCGATGTCCATTTTTCAAGTCTCCCTTCATTATCTTCTAATGCGACCACGCCCCCGCGCTGAACGCGCTATTCAGATTCTAATGTTTCACTGAAGCGCGCGGCTTGAATACGCCCATAACAGAAGACAACGCAGCCAGACTGTTCTTCAAGTTTTTTTTTTTATTTTACTGTTTGCTTCGCGATGAGAGGAATAAGACATAATTCACCCCAAAAAGATGTGTTGTGGTTGAGGATTTGAGAAATGGATTTCCTCAGAGAAAAAATAATGAAGCACTTTATTCAGCAGAGATCATAAACATGAGTAAGTCTCTTTTTATTTATATACTTGTACTAGTTTTCACATAACGTGTAAACATTTTACTAGTTAGACTTTTTCCAAAGACTTTTTCCAAACTATAATTCCTGACTAAATGTATAATCAAGTGAAATATTATGAAGTTTCAATAACAATATACACTATACCCTTCAAAAGCTTGATGTAAATAATATAAATGTAACGAATAAAGATAACTGTTCTTTCAATTTATCCCCCTAAAAAACCTGAAAAATATTCTCAGCTCTTTTCAACATAAATAATAATAATAAAAATAATAATAATACTAATAATAATAACAACAACAACAAATATTTTTTGTAAAAAATAAGATTGTTAAAAGGATTTCTGAAGGATTATGTGACTGGAGTAATGATGCAAACAATTTAGTTTGAAAGTCAGCTTTGATTGTTCCTAATAAACTGTTTAACTGCACTCGCCAGTGGATATTAAATTATGTTTTGGGATAATTAAATATATTCTAAATAAACTACAAACATAAAATTATGTAGATTTATTTTGTTCTCACATTCTTTCTTGTAACTCTTCCCTCTCAGTGGCACAGATGACTGAGAGGCTCATTATGCAGCTCATTATGCAGCTCATTTTGCGACCCTTTGTCTTCTCAGGTGTAAATCACAATGATATTCATGATAGTTGACGCCTACTCGCATGTATGACTTTTACCAACAAAAAGTGTCTTAGAAAATTTAAATCAATATATTGTTTTCTGTAAGTGAGTAAACAAGATGATTTTCACATCATTTAGAAAGAAAAATTCTAGGCTACAAGCTCCAGTTCTCAAAAATCCCGGGAACCAATGTTCTGTATGTGTTTTATGGCCTTATTCAAGTGATTTAACATTTTTAGTTTTTCACTAACCACGCATAACATTTTTTTCTCAAAAATACAATCATGTACATACATGCATTTCACATATTATTATAGCCCAGTTTGTGCTGATTACAGTGAGATTAGACTTTACCCATTTAGATATTTATAAGAAACTGAAAAAGCACAAATGTCAGGGCATGACAAAACTTCTCCAGGCCCCAAAAATACCCTTAGACTCCAGAGAGTTAAACAGATGAAAGTTTGCTCACCCTCACACCATCCAAGATGCAGATGCGTTTGTTTATTTCAAGGGAACAGATTTGGAGAAATGTAGCATTACATGTCTTGCTCAGCAATGGATCCTCAGCCTTGAATGGGTGCCATCAGAATGAGAGTCCAAACGGCTAATAAAACCATCACAATAATCCATAAGTAATATAATGAATCCACAACCTGTATGTTTGTATGAAACTAATCCATCATGATTAAATTATTTGCATGTATTAATAGATGTATTAAACGTCAAACCATAGCTTCCATAATATTGCTTTCTCCAGTGGAAAAAGTCATCTTGTCTGAATCAGGAGAGAAATCTGCACAGACCAAGCACTGCATTTACACTGGTGGAAGCATTTTTATGGATAGAGGACTTGTCTTTTAGCAATGGAGGCAACAGTTTGAAGTTAAAAATGCCTTAATGGTCTGTTTTTTTTCACAAAGATACAGCTTTTTGGGTTATTGTTTTTAACAGCTGTTTGGACTCTCATACTGACGGCACCCATTCACTGCAGAGGATCTGTCGGCGAGCAAGTGATGTAATGTGAATTTCTTCAGATCTGTTCTGACTCAACTCAACTACATTTTGATGATCCAAGTGTGAGTAAAGTTAAAGCCAATTGGGTGGAGTATTCCTTTAACGGTGCTACATTAAATCACAGAAAGTTTCCACATCCTCACCATTCTGGCCGTGTCGTCGGATGTCCATCAGTAAAGTGCCCTTTTGATGTGCTGTGTTCATACTGCCCTTAAACTGCTCATAATTCATTTCAGCCACCCTGCATCCACCCAGTGCCACAATCTCATCACCCATCAGCAGACCACACAACTCTGCTGGGCCGCCTGTGTGATGCAGAGCAAGAAGATGAAGCAAGACAAGGCTGTGCCTTCAAGTCAAACTGTGAGAGTACATAATCAGGTTTACTTCAAGATCTGGAAGAACAGGACATTTTAGATTTGTATTGAATACAAATCTTGTTCTCATGGGTTTTCATTCATTGGCATGTGAAACAATCTGGTGATGTGTAAACAGGATGGTCGAAAAGTGTATAGTATATCTGTACAGTGGTGGTCAAAATTATTCGAACACTAGTATATCCACCAGATAAAAAAAATGGTTTTGAGTCAATTATTTGATTTCTATATTTTGCTGTAGTGTGTCAGAAGGAAACCGTTGACATTTCCAAACATACATTTTGCCATTAATTATAAGAATCCAGTGAGATTTTTCTGACAACAGCCATTTGCTCTACACAGAGATCTGATCTCATCATCATCCAGTCTGTCTGGAATGACATTAAGAAACAGAACAAACTGAGACAGACTCAATCCAGAAAAAATGTGGCAATGTCTCCAAGATGCTTCAAGAGACCTAACTACCTGAAAAACTATGCACAAGTGCACAGAGGGCAAAAGCAGCATTAAACGCTAAGGATGGCCACACCAAATCTTGATTTAATTTAGTTATAAATATAAGTTAATTGATAAAGAAAATCTATGACAGTATCCTCATTTTACAGCATATGTGGATTCAGTGATTTTTTTTGTGCACTGTTGCAGAAATCTACCTTAGCCAGATGTTTTGAATGTATTCAATAATAGTACACATACACTGTAGATTGTACCAAATTTAATTACCAAAATTAGTGCTTTTTTATATGTGTGCATTCAAGTTTTCTTAATGTTAAAAAAAAAAAAAAGATTAAAATACATTAACTTAAAACATTTGTCAATGTATTACCTGACTGATAGCACTAAATGGAACTGAAAACAACAGAACAGGTTCATACATCATTGATGAGGCTCTACATGTAGGTTAGTGTGTTTAATGGAATTCTGGGGAAGGAGATCAACCTGAGCCTTCTACACCTCATGCCACACAATACGGCTGATTAAAAGGATCCCAAGTGTCAGAACCAAACGCTCTCAGTCTCTTTCGTACAATGAAACCGCTGATATAACATACAATAGATGGTCTTTACGTTATATTTCCTGCATGCATGGCTGCCCTGACCTGCTTTTTTAAGTGCACCGGTCACAGTTGAATGCTCAAGCTCCTCTCATTCATGAGGATATATCCTAAGCTCAGGGCCAGACTCCCTACAGAACTTCTTCGGTTTAATCAATCAGACTAATGCACAGTAAGAAACACCTTCACTGTTCACTATAAATCATTCATAATCAATCTCACTCCGGAATGCTGAGAATGACACAGTGTGGCGGAACAGAAGCGTACATGGCAATAAAACTGCAAAAACACTCCTTCCTTGCATAAACCAAAATTAAAGAAACAAATATGCGAAAAAATTCATCATGAATTCCCAAAGTAGCAAACTGAGAAAACTTTTAGGCTATTAAGTTTTTTTAAGGAGATCTCATCTCCACAGCTTTATGCTCCACATAAACGCACACCACCCTATTTCCCTAAACAGAGATTCTGTATGGTTGAAACAACCATATTTATAACCATATATTATATTTCAACCTCTATTAATTCTAACTAAACTGTTTGTTTGGAACCGTTTTACATTAGAAGTCTTACCAGGTTGAACAGATTTCACACGAGCACCAGTTGAGTCCCAGTGAGCCTTGAATCCAAAGTCTCTCCCACTGTTTGGCTTCTGATTCAAACAGACTCGCATTTCACTTTGACCCACCTGAGTGAGTGAGTGAGAGTGAGAGAGAGAGAGAGAGAGA
>NC_081761.1:23736698-23791698 GCF_963082965.1 Carassius carassius
GAAACCATCTTCAAGAAATCTGCTTCAGTCAGTATAACAAACAAAACTAGAACAATTTTTTTATAAGAAATCATTTTAACATAACGTAATTGTATACATGTATATTTACAGTGCATACTGTATTATTTCATAATAATATAGAACTGCTTTCCACTGAGTGTTCTAGGTTGGTTAAGGTTATCCTGGACATCATGATTCAATTTACTTGATTCAGACTGTCAAGCAGGGTACCTTAAAATCCCTGGTTTCAGAGACAACAGGAGATGTTTGTACATTGGAGGCGGCCGTTGTCACTTTAGTGACAAACAAGTTAATTGGAGGCACTGACAACCTTCCATCTCTTCTCTCTTCCTTCTTGATTGGATGAGTGCTTGAACGAAAGTGGCCCGTGTCAGCAGAGGCTGTAACGCTTCCTTGACCACTAAGAAAAGAGGGTATGATTGAATGGTCTCTGTTCCCACTGATCACGCTTTTATAAGAGTCGTCCATCTGTAGAAACCCAAGATAAAACAAATAAAGTGGTTACTTCTATAACCAAAAAGAAAGATCATTCTAAGGAACTCTACAGTACCAATTTAGAACTATGTGTTTAAGAGCACTGAAAAAAGGTAATATCTCAGTTTGATATGACCCTATATTTATCAAGTCTACAAATAAATTACTGGTACAGAGAATACATTATTGCTTTTGTTCAAGATACGGTGACCAAAGACCGTGTGTGACCACGCATGGTTGAGAAGCTCGTCATGGAAAAGAGCACGCGCACACACACACACACACACACACACACACCAAAGTCACAGCTTGGGTTTCATGAAGCACCCGGAGTGCAGAGCAGTAGTAGTGGCCTTATTCATTATTAATAAGTCAGCCGCTAGATGATCAGAAGTAATACTAAACTTCACACACGGAACACTGAACAAACTTCCACTCTTCCTCATCCCACTCCTTTATCAGGTGTGTTTATCAACCATTTAGGTACTATTTAAAAACTAACAGTTACTGTATGGTAAGATTCTGGACTGAAAAGTATACTTTAAGTGCAACTGGAAGTAAATGATGGGTTATATTGTCATTATATATATATATATATATATACACAGTGATTACTGATGATCTACTGTAAAATTAAGCCATATCATGAATAAATTTACAATAATTTCAATGCACCTTTTAAACTGACCATTACATTTCCTTAAGAGCATTACTAGTACTGCAATCTTTTCCTGTCTCATGACTGGCGAATATGGGAGAAATAAGATGAAAATGTTAGATGTCACTGAACAACACTTCAATATTAATAAGAAAAAAAGACAGACTGGATTAATATCCTGGATTTAGCTTAAACCGTTTCAATCTTGATATATTTCAAAGCAAATATATAAATATCAAGAATATCATTAAAAAAAACAATTAGAAAATTTATTTAGCTCTACTAATGACCAACGCATACGTTCCAGGTATAACTGTGCACTTTCACTTTAGTTTATTTCGGTCTAGATGCATACTGTCCCAACACTAACCAATCAGACCATGCAAAATAGTGCCATAACCATAACCATCAGAAAAAAAGCTAAATACACTTTTAAATTGCATGATTGTTTTCAATGAGATACTAAACACCATGTGAAATTGACACAGATGGCAAAAATCCCATTAATCAGAATCAAAATCCTTCACTGTGAGAATCTAAACTCGAATGAAGACATTTTAAATCTTAATTTTTTTATGAACAAAAGAACAAGTGATCTATAATATAACAAGGCTAATAATGGGCACTTACTGAATATGATCTGGGCAATGAAGACACTCTGGAGGGTTTGGCTCCAAATGGACGTGGTGTGACACCCGTGGAGAGGCGCGAGGAACTTTCTGACCTTCTGAAACCTCTGGGTAGAGTGGCAGATACGCGTGCTCCACCTGCATAAAAGCTCTCCAGGAGGCTCGCACGGCAGCTGAAGTCTGGACCCTGCCACTCGTATGGTTCTGGATCCATGGTAGCCAGGCTGGTCAGTGAACTCTGTTCAGAGACAACAGCTGATGGAGGGGTGAAGAATTTAACAGCCGAGTCAGTAGTCTCTGCATCAGTGCCTCCGGTCAGAGCAGAAGATGTCCCGTACGTGAGGGGTGAAGCCCAGGTGGTGGACCACCCAGTACTGCTGACACTGGAGCCCGCATCACTCATGGGTCCAGGCATGTTGGAGCTGGAAGAGAGTGAACCGGCAACTGGAGTGAATGGCTGATCTGATCCCAGGGCAGGAGTTTAAGGATGGGGCAGGACTCTACTAGAAAGCACATGGCGATTAGCGGTCACCCATGCACTAAAGGGTGGGAAGTGGAGCGGGCTTGGAGGACAGGTGCTACCATTAAAATGTCTCTAATGGAACACCAAGTGGTAACACTTTAGAATAACATTCAATTTGTTAAATTAATAAATTTTTTAAAAACAACTGAATTTGTTAGAGCATTTATTAATCTTGGGGGATGTTGATTTATAAAATAAGTCATGTATTCGTGAAGCTGTAGTGTAGTTTCATAGATGTGAAAAATTACCGACCGCGATTCATTTCTGTACTGAAATTTTATAAACATTCATTTGCCACTAAGATGTGGGGGCGGTTTAGCAGATTCTTCAACAGCGCTGACTGGTCATTGTTTTCATGTGCTCAACAGATATGTCTGTGATTGGCTTCAGTGCTCACACAGAAACAGACGAGAGTGTTTGAAAGCTGCGTCTATCAGTCTATGTGCAGATATATTAGGGATCCGCTGATGGTGTCGGATCCATTTTTAACATTTCAATTCCTGAATGGTATCGCGGTCGTGTGAGCACTCAGTGAAGAGCATGAAGTGATGAGCACTGAAGCACTGTAGGTAAAGTATTGTTACCTAAAGTACATGGAGAACAGTGATTCTAATGATAGAGAACTACTTCACTCTTTCCCTGCTAATGACAGAGGTCTTTGTATTTCTGTATTTTCACTCTTATACAGTAGGGTAGGGCTGCTCAATTATGGCAAAAATCATAAATTACCATTATTTTGGTCAATATTGTAATCACGATTATTTAAAGGGGTCATATGATACTGCAATAAAAAAAAGAACATTATTTGGTGTAATGAAATGTGTTTAATGCGGTTCAAGGTTCAAAAAACATTTTCCACATACTGTACATTATTGTTTCTCCTCTATGCCCCGCCTTCTGAAATACGTAATTTTGATAAGGCTTATTGATCTGAAAAGTGAAGTGTGCTCTGATTGGCCAGCTATCCAATGCGTTGTGATTGGCCGAAAACCTCAAGCGTGTGACGGAAATGTTACGCCCCTTAACATATTGTGATGCCATGTCTGGCTGGAGCGACAAGACAAACATAAAACCCACTTTAAAATTGATATAAACATGATTTCTAGTCATGTCCTCTTTTGGAAGGCCAAACAAAGTAGTTTCGCTTTCACAGTGAAACACACAGCATCTATATGACATGGCAGCGACAACAAAAATACTACAACGAGAATAAAAGGCATGCCGCCTTTCATGGCATGAACATCTGGGCGGCGTTATGCAAATCTTCCCACATAGTCACATAGACATGTGGGGGCGTGTTAGAACGAGCCGTTTTAGAGGGGTGTGGACGCCTCTTATAAAGAAGATCTTTTGATTTGAGACTTTAGTCTTTGCAACTTTACAGATCTTTATGCACCAAGAGCTTGTAACACTACAAAGAGAAAAGCAAAATTTAAAATCACATCATATGACCCCTTTAACATGATTAGGAGGGGGCCATATGACCAAAACTTTATATGAGTGATTTATTTAAAGAAAGTGATACATATCAAATATGTATTTTCTGTAAATAAGGTTGCCATGACATCTACATTGTAGAGACCAGCAGAAATTCAAACAAAAAAGTCCTCAAAATTATAGAAAATTAAACTGTCAGTAATAAAAAAAGCAAAAGCAAAGGACAAATACGATAAAATAAAAACATACAAATGAAACAAACTTTAATGTTTTTTTTTAGGCATGTCTCAAGCAGTTTATAGCCTACTACAGAAATGAATAATCACATATAAAATAAAACAGCAGTCTTCACTGTTAGAATTATACTTTTGTGTTTCTTAAAGCTACAAAATCCTTCACTCTAGAGCAGTGTGTGATTTTGAATGTGTCTTTTGTTGTTTGATTAATAAACACACAGTCGCAGCAGGAAAATAGCCCGCTGTCCCTTTATGAGCCGTATGGATCCAAATTAACATTACATGTGTATTTTCATTCACAACTCTTTTCGTTCACTTATTACATGTCCAGCGAAGGTAATCACTAAGTGCAGCATTTTGACACATTTTTGCGTGCATTTGACCATTTAGGTGCTTACTTTGAGCTAAAAGATGACTTTAAATGTCCGTGTTCTGTTCAGTCTCTGAATGCTTATGTCTTCCTGAGGAGCAGCGCAAGTTCTTTCACGCTTTTAAAAAGATGAATAAATACTTTGATAAATCAAGCACGTCTCATTTTGCAAATGTCATGTTACATGATTTTACTGATTTGCACGGGAAATTGGGATTTATGGAGGAACAAAAGCCAGTGCTGCAATAATTGTTTTATATTGATTCATTTTTATAATCGTTGGAGGCCAAAATCTAAACCATTTTTTTGATTAAGTGCACAGCCCTACAGTAGGGGGTGCCATTACACATCTTCTTTGAGGCTACGTTCACACTGCAGGCTGAAACGACCCAATTCCGATTTTCCTATGCGACCTGTATCTGATCTTTTCATGAGAGTCTGAACGATACAGATCCGATCTTTTCAAATGTGACCCAGGCCACTTGGGTATGTGGTCCTGAATCCGATACATATCCGATCTTTTGAAATGCGACCTCCGTCTGAATGGCCAGGCCACATGTATCCGACCCGTACGTCATTGATACGCTACAAACGTCATAATTTCTCAGTTGGGAAAATAACTTTAATATTGCAAAAAGAGCTCCGCTGTTGACTACACTGTTGTTGACATCCATGTTTAACGTTAGCTACTTCCGCAAACAACGAGTGATGCCGTTGACCGTTGAGTACTCTTCTGCGCATGCGGGTCACTTCTGGGTCATTTCACGTTCACACAGGAGATCACAAAAAGGTCGCATTTAATTGGAAATGTGAACGGCCTTGCAAAAAAATCGAATTTTTTCAAAAAATCGGAATTGAGCATTAAGCCCTGCAGTGTGAACGTAGCCAAAGAGTCCTAAATCCCTGGATCAAAATGCAGAGAAGAAGAATCAGAAACAAGCGATCGCGCAAGAAAGCCGATGTTCATGTTAAAAAAAAATTGTGAATTGTGAAACATTTTGGGGCTGTTGACAGAAGCTTCTGAATCCATTCAGTCTTTGATAAAAACTTATTTCAACCTTTTGTTCAAAATGGTGTCTTTTAATGAAATTTACCCACATTCAAATGCTATTTATTTATTTATTAAGCAGAGGCTCTATTCTTTCTTTTGATATACAGCACATTCAGCTATATAGCATATTCACACAACAAAGGGGGCTGTGAAAGATGTTTTAAAACATAAAATAGGCTTATGTTAATCAAGTTACTCCATACTTGCAATTCAGTTTTTAGGTGTGTTTAAGGAATATTGGGGACAAAATAAAAATGCTGTCATTATTAAATCAGCATCATGTCTTCTAAAAACTTGCTTTCATGCATGAACACAAAAGGTGCTAAGAAAAAAGTTGACCTTTTCCATACAGTGAAAGTAAATGGCCATTACGGCTATCAATCAAAATTTCAGTAAAAAACTTTTATTCCGTTTATGAAAAGCTACAGTATTTTTTTTTTTTTCAAACGACACCGAATACAGCCAAAGTAGTTAAAGTCTTTGGTTCTTTTAATTTTGATGATTTTGGCTCACATTTAACAAAAACCCACCAATTCACCATAATTTGAAGTTGGAAAAAGGTAATAAATTGCAATAGATCGCAGAATATAGCAAAATATTTAAAAATCGCAATAATATTTTGTCGTGACAAGTATTGTGATACTATTGTATCGTGGGGCCTCTGGTGATTCCCACCCCTAAATTATACATTTAAAATTACATAATTTTTATTTTTTATTTTTTTTTCTCCTTTTGACAGCCCATGGTTCCCATTCACTATTATATTAAAAGACATCCTGCTAAATTCCCTACTTTGTCAGTCATTTGGGATTAAAATAATATGAGGGTAAATAAATATGAACAGAATTTTCATTTGTGGTTGGGCTATACCTTTAAAAATATATTAAGACAAAAAAAAAAAGTATTACTGTGAGAGTAAAAAAATATTACCTCTCCTCTGGCACCTCTGTGAGCTGTGAGGTCCTGATGGCACTGCTTCCTCCCCCACTGCTGATCAGTTCAATCTGCTCCCTCTCCCCAAACTTCTTGTGGAGGTCAGAGTTTGCACTCCACCGCCGGCTCTTCCACCTGTTCAGATCCTGCAATGACAGAGGTAAAAATTTCCAAAAGAAATACTGGCAAAGAAAAAAAAAATCTGACAATAACATCAGTTTGGTGTGTGAATGAGCTTTATTAAAGAAAAAAAAAATGGCCAGTCCAAAACCAAATATGTTTTTATTTGGCTCACTGAGGACCCCCACAGCGCCAACTTAGACATAGCAACATATAGAAGAAACTTTATGCAACATTTTCTCGAGTAACACACAGAAAATGTTGCCAAAATCGGATGTCCTAAGGCATTACATTTACCTCGGTGACAAACCTAGGCTCCTAAACCAGCCAAAGTAAATACTCACCTCCCTCCCCTTTTTATAAATAGTTTATTGTATTATTTATATACATGCATGCATGCATGCATACATATACAGTCCTTGCGAAATGCATACATATACAGTGCCTTCATACCCCTTCATTCATTTCACATTTTGTTATGGTGCAGCCTTATGTTAACCTGCTTTTACTTTTTTTTTTTTTTTTTTTTACACATCAATCTACATTCTCCATTCACCACAATGGCAAAGCAAAAACAGAATTGTCACAACTGTCATTTAAACATTTTTGAAATGCATACATTGCATAAGTATTCAAACCCTTAACTCCTTACTTAGCTGAAGCACCTTAACAGCCTCAAGTCTTTCTGGGTATGACGCGACAAGCTTTGCACATCCGCATTTGGGAATTATCTGTCATTCTTCTCCTCACATCCTCCCCTCTCAAGCTTTGGCTGGATGAGGGCAGACGCACATTTTCAGGTTTCTCCAGAAATATTTGATTGGGTTAAAGCTCAGGCTGTGGCTGGGCCACTCAATGACATTCACAGAGTTGTCTATAAGCCACTCTTGCTGTGTTTAGGTTCATTGCTCGGTCGGAAAGTGAACCTTCTGCCCAATCTGAGGTTCTGAATGCTCTAGACTTGGTTTTTAATTAAGGACATCTCAATATTTTGGTGCACTGAGCTTTTCTTCTACTCTGACGAGTCCCTCAGTCCCTGCTGCTGAAAAACGCTACCAGCACACTTTACTTTTGAGCAGAGCTGGCTTCCTTCAAACATGTTACTGGGAATTGAGGTTCTACAAACCAGAGAATCTGGTTTCTCACAGTCTAAGGGTCCTTTAGGTGCTTTTTTGCAAATTCCAAGGTTTCCATGTGTCTTCACTGAGGAGAAGATTGAGTCTGGCCACACCAACAAAAGGCCCAGATCGGTGGAGTGTTGCAGTGATGTTTGTCCTTCTGTAGATTTCTCCCATCTGCATATATGATCATGGAGCTCATCTACAGAGATCATCAGCTTCTTGGTCACCAGTCTAGGCCCTTCATCGTTTACTCAGTTTGGCCAGGAGGCCAGCTCTAGAAAGAGTTCTAGTTGTTTCAAAAGTCTCTCATTATGGATAATGAAGGTTACATGATTCTATGAACAATCGATGAAGCAGACTTTTTTCTAAACTTTTTCTCAAATATATAAATAAATATATACGTAATTAACCTATTTGACTAACTTTGTGTCTTTGGAACACATACAGAAATATACGGTTTCCTGAGAAATATACTAACAACAAAGATATTTTAAGAATTGTATGGACAAAACAATATATTGTATGTTCCACAGGTGAAGAAAAAAAAAAAGAAAAAAAGAAAAACACCCATACAGGTTTAAACCAACAGAAGGGTAAGTAAATGATGACAACTGCCTTTTTTGGGTGAACTATCCTTGTAAACATTTATTGTATTATTAAAATCTGTGTGTTCAGTAGTTCCACAACCATGATGTAAAAATGCTATGCAAGTAGGCATCACTTACCTCATGCCACTTGGCTTCACCTTCCTTTATTCTGGCCCGGATGCTCTGTAGCTGCTCGTGCTGAACTCTCTGTATGGCTGAGGGGTCAAGGGTCACCTCTCCAACAGACCCCTGGTGACTGTGCTGTGACTCCAGCTGGTCAAAACTGAAGCAGGTGTCAGACTCCTGTGGAATGGGCTCCAGTGGGATGTCACCCATAGATTTACTTCTGTTGAGTGGAGATGAACATGGTCATTTAAATGATAATCTCAAAACGTTGGCTTTTACACAAGAATAATTGTGTTATACTGGCATCTAGAGGTTAAGACTTTAACACAGCTTTTACAGGGTACAGTTCAAGACACTAGCATCATAAACTAAATGGAGAGATAAACCAGCAAAAACTCCACACAGTGATGGAAAATTAATAGTGTAATATTACAATACAACATAAATAAGCGTATGCATTAAAGCTTATGCTGTAAAATAACGATTTAATGATGCAGGAGAGACAGAATGAAAGGCACCGTTTTATAGCATGTAGCAATTTGTAAAACACTGTGTGATGATTGATTTTATAATTTACTTTAGGGAAAAGTCCTTCAAAATGCACACATTCCTACAGAAAAGCAGCCTGCGTAATGGAGCCACAAACGCAAAAGCAATCAGGAGTTTGTTCTTGCAAGTCAAAAAAATGGCAGAACTCACCCTGTGTACCGAGAGTGTCTCGTGGGAAATCTGGGAAATCATGAAAATATTTGATTGTGATACGCTCTTTATAGTAAATGGATATATTTTTCGTTTCTTCCAATGGAGGATCAATTAAAAAGAAAGAGTGCACCGATAAATAAATTCACCCACCGTCATGATTTTAAAAACCTACATGACTTACTATCTATTATGGGACACACACACACACACACACGAAATAGCAAATAATTAAATAAAAATAAATTATTCACACAATCTGTGTGCAACTGAGCTGGTATTTTTATTGGCCCAAAAATTTATTTGACATTTCAGTGCAAGTTGTTTGACATCAGACTGTGACATGTCAGACAGACACAAACATTACATCATATGAACAACAGAGCTCCAGCTGTAATGACTGCATACGCACAGAATTCATTACATTATATAATGACATCTGTGTAGCAAAACTATTAAAAACACCTGTAACACTAAATCAGCTCAAGTAACTCCCAAGATTTCTTTAGTTGTTAGAGATTTTTGGTTAATCCCACTGTAAAACAATCGGAAAACAGGTTCTAGGTTTCATTTACCTTGAATCTTATAGAAATTAGTGCGCAAATGCATTCTTACCACCTGTTCTCACAGTCATTGTATGTAAATGGGACTTATGGACCTTTTGGTACTTAAGTCTTGTACCATTTAGATTAAGTTCAGTTTTCCAAAACAGCCATTTATTTGTGCTTGCAGTGGATGTGCTCAGGCCTTTATAAGTCATCTCATACCTATAAATAAATTAGGCTGGTGAAGGAAAACACTGTAATTAGCCTCAGAGATTAGATGGATGTAACCCAATTAAGAATTTGCTACAATCTCAAGATGGCATTAGTTCTGAATTAAGCTCCATTAAAAAGGAAGCAAAATTTTGGTGCAAACATACATAGTATCTGCCATATAAATCAAGTTTACCTGCTAAAAATTAACTGCGTCATTACTACAAATCAATGTTTAAGCTAATTAAGTAAAGCTAAAAGATTAAGCTGACTGTTTACCAAGTATTTTATACATTTTCATACAAACACTCCTCCGGCCATATGCATTTAATTAGCATACAATATCCTTCTCAAAATATATACTGTATTGCTTAAGTTAATATTCCAATGCACATCACAAGAAAATAAAAAAGGAAGAACGTCTCAAAGGGTGTGGGGGGATTTGGAATCAGGTGAAAAGTTTGGAGCGGGTGCAGCTAGCCAAGGAGTGATGTCAAAATCAGAGTCGTCCTCAGAGGAACCAGACATCTTTCGGCTACAGGAAGGACAGAAAGAGAGACAGAGAAAAGGGAGAAAGCAATAGCAGACGAAAAGGGAAAAGACCATTTTAAATCGATTAAGAAAAAAGAAAGACCAAGTACAGGGGGTCACATAAGTATGTACTACTGATAATTAATATACTTAACCCCCTTAAGAAAGCCATTTAAATAATAAATCAATTAAATTGATTTATTTTATTATTATTTGATAACCCTGATCCAAAACAGCCAGGAATATATTTCATAATGCAACTTGCTGTTGTGTACTTTAACAAATATTTTTATTACATTTTATAATTTTGACACCGGTTGCAATTTTGATTCAGTGGCTCTATGAGGGTTAGGGATATGTTTTTTTTTTTTTTATATATATAAAACAAGCAAAGAAGTTCAGTAACAGCAATTATGACAATTTATAGATTTCATTTCACTTCTATGATGGTGGGAAAAACTGGTGGGAAAAATGGGATTCTGCCAGATTTCCAACTGGCTCTAGGGATTTTCAAGACCCTATTTCTCCATATGACACAAACCTGAAGCCCTGCATCTTCTTATACCATGGTCTGCGCTGGGATCCTAGCCTGATCTTTTTCACATGTAGATCTTCCTCAGGTGTCCAATATTTGGGCAGGAACTTGTCTGAATTGGCATTGATGGAGGTTTGATGCTCCGAGACGAGCACCCGACGGGCGTAAAGGTCATCCAGCACCGGATCGGCATTTCCTCGCTCCTCATCAGAGTCACTCGTGCCATTGTTTAGGGCTCGCTGAAGAAACTCTTCCTCCAAAGTGACTGTTTCAAAGTCTGCCCGTCCATTTACAGAGGGAATGGATGACACGCTGCTTCCCAAGACAGAGGCATCCGTATGAGACGAGTGCAAAAACGTCTCCTAGAAGCACATGCACGAACATGCATGCAAAACTGTTAACCGCTTTTTTTCCATTTAGAGCTAGTTAGTGGAGCACACAGCAACAAACCAAAAGCAGTTCTAGTAATGAGATGAATGAACGGCAAATTAGTGCAGATCCACACAGTGCCAAGCTGAACCTTGAAATTGAAGGATCACACCAAGCAATTCTTCCAAATGAGCTCCACTACAGTAGAACGCCAGTTTAGGAAAAACTAAGCATGTCTTCTCAATTAATAAGCTTATTTAGTTGCATTCAGCAGATGAACAAAAAGTAGTTAGGACCAGTTGGATGGACATGAGCACAAATATTAGGGCACCACGGCAGACACAGTCTATGTTTGAAACACTCTCTAAACTCTGACCTCTGGTTTGATCTCTGGGGTGGCAGTGCGGCCAGCCGTGAGGCATCTGACAAGGTGAGCCATGACTTCCTAGCACTTGGAGTCACCATAGGGGCCACCGTGGGTCCTAGAGGCTTTGAAGGGATCGCAAAGTTCACAGGGGCCATGGAGGTTACGGAGCGAAATCTGCGACTCGCTAGGTCGTCCTGCACAAGGTCTGGTTCAGGGCGATCAGCATCAGAGTCACTGTCACTCTGGTAACTGCTTGCCCATTGGAGGAAGGCAGAAGCAGGAGGGAGGTCGTGGCATAAGCACCTCCCACTTTCACTACAGCCAAAAGATGGTGGACAGACTAAGAAAACCACCCCAATTACACGCACAATATATGTGTTATAACCAACCCTGTTACATAAGAAACCATCAAAAACAAAACCATTTTATATGGATAATAGTGATGCGCGGGTCGTCTCATAACCCGCGGGTTGTTTGGGTTGGGTTGGGGCGGGTCACTAAAAACTAAATTTTTAAAAATCCATTTATATTGCATGGAATTTAGTGGTGGAAATTTGGATTTTTTCAAGAGATTCATTGATTTTCAGTTCGTTCACCAAAATGATTCATTCACTGATTCGTTCAGTGACCATTTCTTCATATTACACAAATACGCAAGCAGTTGGCGAAAAAGAGTGTCTCATGTGTTATGTCTTAAGTCAAGGAACGTATTTACTTGTGACAAAAACTGATTTGGCTTTATTAAAGTGTGTGCATGAATCGCGTAAAATAGTCTAAATGAATTGTTCAGATTAACAAAGGTTTTATCGGGTTTCGTTTAGTTAAAAGATTTGTTCATGAACGAACCATCATAGTGCAATTACCTAAAGCCTATATTGATAAGGTTACGATACGAAGGTTTAAGTAGCAATGCAACTACCGTGATGTCCCCGATGCGTGGGGCGGGTCGGGAGGGGGGGGGGGGGTGTGGTTCAAGAAATTTTACTATATTTGCGGGGCGGGCCAAATAAATTCATAAAAACGGTACCCTAATATTCGCATCACTAATGGCGAATATTAATACGTTTATTTATGATTCTTTTAAGTTTTAACAGCAAACCTGAATGATCACAAAACTCAAGCAGGATATATACGTGACGTTAAATATATGCATGTTATACATGTTTAATGGAGAGAAATTCAAGCACTTTTAGGCCCCATCCACACGGAGACTCGTTTCGCTGTATACACATACATTTTGTATCGTATAGGCATTTAGTCCACATGGATCCGGCGTTTGGGAGAGTGAAACCAATATTTTTTTAAACCGGATCCCAAAGTGGATAAATTTGAAAATGCTGCCTTTGCGTTTTCCTGTGGACAGCGAATCCATATATTTTTTTAAATGATTAGGTCATCAGCCCACGTCTCACCCCTAACGATTGTCTTATTAACTAACATTAACACAGATTAATGAATGTATTGTTCCATGTTTGTTTGTGTACCACGCACAAGGTTTATGCACATAGTCCATTTCTTCTCCGTTTTTAGTGCATCTCTGTGGTAGAATTACAGTGCCACATGCTGGCATGTATACTACATTGTTTTGTGGTTTCGTGTGGACACGGATATTTCTTGAGACGAGGAAAAACAAAGATCGGATAGGGAAAGCTCTGGCATAGCCTTATTAATTTTAAGAAGTAGGTTTTAATAGGTCAAGTTTTCCTTGAATGCCACAAAGTGATCAGCTGAACTACACACGGTGAATAGGGCTATACAATATTGAAAATTATTATTATTATTATTATTATTATAATTATAAACTTTAGATTAAAATAAATTAAAAATAAAAGTAAAAGGCATTAATATATTTGCAGATACAAATTCAAATAACATTGATTAAATGTTTTAAAGTTAAATCGATGTTTATTATAGTGTATTTTACACAATATTTTACACATTTTTATATAGAAACATCGTACACTGAAAAATATACCTACACAAAATGCCATGTGAAGACTTCTGTGAGCATGAAAACAAATTACAAAAACAATATTCAAGATCATTTTAAACTACATGGAGCATTTAAGAATCTTTACGGCCTTTTTGGAAATTTTAGTAATTGAATTTAAAACATTTTAAAATTTAAAACCCATTGAGACCCTGCTGTATATCGGTTATAAGCTTAGCAAAGATTGTCATCCAACATTTGTATGCGGAGTCAGTCTCTGAAGCGAAGTGAGCCAGAGAAGAGAGTATCATACCTAGTGAGGTTGACTGCATAACTCCTGCCTCCCTGCTGGTATTCCTGCCTTTTCTTCCTCAGGGCAGATGGGACATGCACTCTTTCCCTGATGGGGACATCACTTTTACTGCCTTCTGCCATCCTGAAGCAATGCCCCGCTTCTGCGTCACTACAGCAACCTGGAGATCACAAGAGAGTAGGAGACAGATACAAAAACAAAATCAACAGTCAAGTGAGATGTCAAACATACTTCACATTTGTGTGAAGATTCTGTGAAGAGGTTTAGAGGAGTTTCATGTTAAGGGTCTATTGCTTGTTTAGTTGTTCTTCTGTATTTACTTGTAGGCTACAGCACTTTATTTTGCTTAGGTATTAACTTTTTAGTATCATGACAACCCTAGAGCACCCAACAGTCTTCCATCTTTCAGTTGGCATCAGCTCTATTCATTACCGAATGCGTGTGGAACGATCAGGAATGTCACACTTGTGTGAATGGATGAGGTGAAGGGACAAGGTCTGGGCAGCAAACTTTCATTACCAAGAGTTTGAGAGATGTAATATCGAAGTCACAAAGTAAACAAGGCATTGCAATTTTTCTGATAACGCAGAGATATTTAAGCAATATGGACCATTATGTCTTGAAGCAAAAGTTTTGACAATTTTGCTCAATTGAGGTTAAGAAAAATAAATCGTACATTTACATGCAACCTTATAATCAGTTAATAACTGGATCGATGGCTCAATGGGACTGAAAAGCCTTCATTTAAACTCCTTTACTGATCTAAATGAGCTTAACTGGAATGAAATTTCAATCTGATTAAAAGGGGTGGTGTAGATCTTCAATAATTAGCTAAATATGAAAATATTAGCCATTAGCTTACTGCAAAACTACTTTCTTAATTGGATTCAGAAATGTGTATGCTTATTTAGGTCATACAAATTGATAAATTTTTATGTAATTGATTTATTTATAACGAAGTGCTCAGTAAATGGGACACTGAATATCTGAAAAAAAAAAAAGCAATTTATAAATGTTTTAATTTTTGCACAGAAATTTTGTTCTAAATAAACAAATTGACCATTTAAATTAATATTAGAATCAGATCACAAAGTTTAGGGTGTCTACACTAACACTACCATTCAAAAGTTGAGGGTTGGTAAGATTTAATGTTTTTGAAAGAAGTATCTTGCAAATGCAGTCCTAAGAATATTTGATCAAAAATGCAATAAGTTTTAATATTGTGAAATATTTAAAATGTAATTTATTCCTGTTATGGTAAAGTTAAACTTTTAGCATCATTACTCCAGTCTTCTGTGTCACATGACCCTTCAGAAATATGCTGATTGCTGTACAAAAAACTTTTTTTTTCAAGATTGTTTCATGAATTGATTAAAAAACACCTTTTCAACATCATAGAGATTTATTTTGCAACAAATGTAAATGTCTTTACTGTCACACTTAATCCATTCAATGAGTCCATGCTGAATAAAATACTTACATTTCTACAAATAAAAACAAAACTTTTGAAAGTGTGTATACAAACAGTACTTTCAGAATCTGAAACACAATTCAGTTGGATTAATGAAAATCAGAGCATGTTAACACACCCATTGTCCACTGCAAAGTTCCCACTGTGATGACCAAATCAAATAAAGCACAAGTACATTACAAAAAGGACATTACACAATTACATACACACACAAAAAAAAACAGGCACAACCTTACCTTCACTGCCGGCTGTAAGTGTGCAGTCTGAAGCCACACTAAGTGTGTGAGACTCCACTGAGTCCAGGCTCTCGACGGAGTCCTCTCTCCTGTAGCCTGCCTGCTTCAGACTGAACAGATCCTCCCTGTCAGAGAACCAGCCCTCCGCGTACCCACTGTCCCTCACACTCGACTTGGACTGCACAGACTCCTCCAGAGCCTGAAGAAGGTGAAGAAAGAGCCAAGACTTCAGAGAGGGTTGAGTTTTAGCAAACAGACATGAGCTCCAGCAGACTTTTACTGTGTTTTTTCATTTTCCTGACTGAAGAAATTACCTTTGACAATTACTATGCGGAGACTGACAACACTGATTTATGCTTGACTGAATCATTTTATCAGCAGCCAAAATTAATGGGGAGTTCTGGACCTGCATGACATCACTTGTAGTAATAAAAAAAACAAAAAAAAAAAAAAAAAAAACAAAGAGGCCAAATCACACGAGACTCAAGTGTAACATCTCTCTATTTTAGTAATGTAATGATTCGGACTAATGAGGGGCTTGTTTGTCTTCTGGATCTATTCCAATGCTTAAGCACTTCATAGAAATTCAATTGAAAAAACTGAAATGTTTTAAAATTGAATGAGAAGGTATTTTAAGCTGTAAACACATTCAATTGACATTATCATTTTGCAACAAATCTCAGACTTATGCCCTTGTTTACCTTGTTATTATTTAATAATAATAATAATAATAATAATAAATCACTTAAGGTATTAAACTATAAACATCAAACTAGTATTTCATTTGCACAATGTCACATGCTTGTTTTATAAAAACTTTAAAAAATAAAAGATATGTAAAAGGTATTTTAAGCTATAAACAACAAATTTACATTTTATTGTAAACTCAACTCAAGATTGTTCATCCATGTTTATAAATATTTAATATAATAAAAAATAAGTTATGATTCTTCTCATTAAATATTTGTAATTATTTAAAAGTAAATGCTTTACATTGAAGGCATTTTAAGCTATAAACAAAAAAGCAACATTTAATGTTTAGCAACATTAACAAATTCCATCCTCATTTATTTGATACAATAAATTTCATGAATTAAAAATTAAAACTGTTTTAATTGTAAAGTGTGTTAAATTAAAAACAACAGAAAAACAATGTAAAAGTTGCATTGCAGGCTATAAACACACATCATACTAACATTAATTGATCTTGTGCATCAGCTCTCAAACTTGCACTGCACTTCCTTGAATAAAAGAAAATAAAAGAAGAAAAGGAGAAGAAAAACATTAAAAGTAAATACCTTAGATAATGCTGTTCCCAGCAAACCTTCAAAGGCTTTTAGATTCAGCTGTGGTCCAGTGTAAAACGGATCAGACTGGGCCTTCCTCCCCAACCAGTATATAGTTATCAAAACCTGTATGTGATAACAGGATGATAGAAAAAAAAACAAAAAAAACAAGGACAAAATGTAATTGAAAACAGAGGAAGATAAACTTCAATCTGTATATTTTTTCCCTAATTAACATGTAGAAATTATTTTATTTTACTTAAATCTGAATTTTCACTAACACAAGTTTTAATGTGAAATGAAAAAAGCAAAGCCTCTGAGAACTCTGTGCTGTGCGTGATTGTGTGTGGCATGAATGGCTTCTGTGTCCCAGTTACATTCTCATCTACAAAACTTTGACCATTTACACACACACACACAAGCATAGGGTGCACTGCCAAAAGGACAGGAATGTGGCACATGTACAAGACAATAAAGACAACAGGGCTTTGTGGTGCCTGTTGGATCTCGAAGATTAATTATTAAAAACTTTAATCTAATGAGCAATCAAATATTAGCAAAACAACATATTGCCAATGAAACAAAGAGATGCATGGCAGACATTATGTGCAGTTCCAGTTCAAATTCATTTTACATGTTCAAAACTCTTATTAGAATTAAATCATTTGTCATCATCGGTACTATATTCCTTTTCTGAAAAAAATCAAGAATGCACTGGTGAAACATCTGGGACAATCGCGAGCATGCAAGAGACCTATTTGACACCAAAACACTTTTCTAGATTAAATAATTGTTCATATTTCAAAACGTTGGTCTTCAATTGAGTCATTAATCTATAAATATAATCTATATAAATATATAAATATATAGTGCATGCAAAGCAGTGCTTAAGTGGCTTTAAATGACACCGCAATAACACCTTCAGCAGAAGACTGCAATGAGATAAAACTATAAATCAACTTGTTTGGTATGCAAACTAAAGAGTCAAAGGCCAAATCGAGTTCACATTAAAGACAAGCCATGCATAGACGCACCGTTTAGTTCAGAAGTCATTGGTTTGTGATTAAGAACAAGCTTTTAAACTTACGTTTTTCAGTCTCCTGCTTGTCTCTTCATGTCTAAGCAAAAGGAGAGAAGGAGGTTAAATGTGATGAACATCCACCGTCACAGACACAGATCAGTTCCAGCTCACACTAACAGTACCAGCAACTAAATCCAACCCTCCAATAAAATTAAGTCATTTCTATAAATGGACCTCAACTACATACCACATAAGCTTTACAGTAAGTCACTAATCATGTACACATCATGATTTTTATTCCCAACAAGCATTGTATACAAAGCTTCCAGAGCTAATTTGACAAAGACAATCAGCAAGAGCTAAAAAAAAAAAAAACTCTAAACTATCTGACCTAGGAACATACTTTTTCCCCCAGCATGCTGACACCGGACATGTGAGCCATCTGTTTGTCATCATAAACTAGCAAATATGGTTTTACAAAGGAATTCGGCTATTTAAACACCAGATGCTAAGTGTCAAGCTACCTCAAAAATAAGTCAGACAGGCTATAAGGAAAAAGAGCTTGAGCTGCGGTTCTGAGGTTAAGTGAAAGTGTGTAAGTTATTTCGTTGAGCCCTAAACCAACATGACCGCGAGAAAGTATGCAAGTTAAAAATAGCAATCAGATCCACTATAGCTTCACCATAGCATTTGGTTTGAAGGGACAGTCATATGGAGCTAAATTTAGAGGACACTGTGTCCCCCGCTCCACCCACTCGTCCGCCTCGTCCCTCTACAAGGCCAACGGTAGGGACATTGAGTCAGGACCCAGAAAATGAGGCTTTATGATGAAATTCATAGAGCAAGAGTTGGAACCGAAATTAGTTTTTGGAAATACTTAATGAAAATTCCATATGGTTTTGAAAATACTTTTGTTGTATAGATGAGGATAACGGAGCAGTGGTTCTCAAACGCGATTGAGGCCCACAAGAAACCTTTAAAGCGGTCATTAGATGACTTAATAGTATTTAAAATAATATATTAGAATTAATATATTACAAATCTAAATTAAACCATTTTTCTTCCATATGGGTGGGGGGGCTTCAAATACTGAATAAAAAAAATTAGTCAAAAAGGTTGAAAACACATGGTAGAGAAAGAACAAGATACAAGATATTAGGAACGGAAACTGAACAACACAAAGCCGAACTCAAACTCAATGTCCACGTGAGCACCGTAACTCAACTTCTAACTACAATGCCACATTTCAGACAACTAATGCATATATTAAAGGGATAGTTCACCACAAAATAAATATTTGTCTTTATTTACTCACCATCATGTGGTCCAAACCTATATGAATTTCTTTATGTTGAACATAAAATAAGTCATTTTGAAGAATGCTGGTAATCAAACAGTTGATGGTCGCCACTGACTTCTAAAGTCGTATTTTCCCTACTATGGAAGTCAATGGAGACCAACAATTGTTCTTCTTTTGTGTTTAACATAAGAAAGAAACTTGTACAGGTTTGGAACCACATGATGGTGAATAAATAATGACAAAATCTTCATTTTAAACTATATATTTCTAAATATCTACACCATTTTACTGCAAAGCAAAAAAAATATCTTTGTAATCTTTTCAACTTGCCCTGCTTCTAAAACAACTTGGATTTTAGGAAGACCTCGACCAAGTCCTCTTGTTTTAATCTCCTTTTCTCCAATCACATGTGATATAGACACAACTTTTAAAATTCCATTGGAAGTAAACTGAACTGTGAATGGTATTTCAATTTGACACGTTTAATCCCAAGAGTGGTTTATGCTCAAAAAACATCTTGGGCCCTGATTTTAATAATGACAGACCACGAGTCAATATGTCATGTCTGACTCCTCTGCCATTTAAATGCCATCAGATTCAATTCAAAATACATTTTCATAAGGCAGCTTGACTAAAACGTTGGTCAGGTATCATTGTTTGAGTTTGATGATGGACAGATAATGTGTGACAGGACCCATCCAGCCTTTCATTTGGTATGGAAATGTAATCAGACAGCAAACACTATTCAAATGAACCCGCTTCCCGCAGTCACATAAAACACTTCCTTCTTTATACGAACACAAACATCTAAAGCAGTAATAAAGTGTAGATAGGTTTGCATCAGATGTTTAAGCCTTACTGAATTACACAAATATAATGCAAAAGAGACATTTAGAAGGCACGGGCAACAAATCCAAACCCATTTACGCTGCTGCAAATTAACAAAGGTGAAAAAAAAGAAATGTCTGCTTTCACTTTTCTCTGCTCACCTGACGGTCACACGTGTGGACACATCCTGCAGATCTCCAGGATGGAAGAGCTGTGCTTCATTAAGCCCTAGCTTCTCGCAAGCCTTGAGAAACACATTCACGTTGTCCTAAAGAGAAACCAGCATTGACTATTGCAGCTACTGTTAATGAAAAGTTAGAGGTCATCCGCAATTCCTAAGCTTTCGGTGAAATACTACAGTTGAGTTGAGAGTACTAGGCAGAGAAACCTGGATGACGAAGCTCCACAAAGAACAGACCAGCATAAAAGACAGACTAGTTAACCAGAAAACCAGAACTTAAGGAGACAGTTGTCAGGTGCCGTCCCACACATTTACTACTGGAAATCCTCTGGACTTGTGGGAAAATATCTTGGCATTTGTGCAACGTTTTTATAAGTATACTTGAAGCATTTAATGATTAAAAAAAAAAGTGTAATTGAAGCTGGTTGACTAAATCTTAATTCTAAATCTAGATAAATCTCCATTGATAATACACTCACCAAGCCTGCAATGGGAGTGGAGAGCCGGTTCACTCGTCTAATGATGCCCGGCTTCAATGTGTTGATCAGACTGAAAACAGATGAAATATACAGTACTTTAAGTAAACCTTAAAAACATCTGCAAATCATACAGTGTTACGCTTAAAGAAATAATAGAATAATCAAAAAAATTACTTACTCGCACAGAAGGACCCCGTCCTCTAAGGCCACGCGAAAGCTTTTACTTCCAAAACCCTTTTTCGTCACTTCCTGTTAAGGAAAGAACCAAAACAGATCACATGCACAAATTAGAACTAACGATTTAGAAAAAGATTTCTATTTTTAATAAATGCTGGGGGGTTTTGTTGTTGTTGTTTTTTACTTTGTTTTCCATTAAGAATCTTTAAAAAAAAAGTATCAAAGTTCCAAAAAATATATAAAAATGTATTCAAATAAAATAAGCAGCCAACGGTTTTCCAACATTAATAATAAATCAGCATATCAGACTGATCTCAAAGATCATGCAATACTAAAAACTGCAATAATATTTGATGAAAATTCTACTTTGTACCACAGGAATATATTATATTTTAACACATTCAAAATACAATTTTTTTTTTTTTTTAATTGTAAAAATGTCAATATTACAGTTTTTGACGTATTTTTGTTCAAATAAATGCAGCCTTGCTGAACAAAGGGCTTCTTTCAAAAACTTCGTGAATATTTATACATGACATCTTATATAAATAAGCATTATAATAAAACAAAAGCAAATCCTGTCAGCAACACATACAGATCACGGAGAGAAACCACAGGCCCTCTCAAAAACATGACATGCTACTTTCCACTCCAACCAGATACATTTCAGAGTACATTCTGATCTTAAGTCATCATATGCAATAGCACACCACATAATTGCTTTTACTGCCATTAAGCAAGCAAAACAAACTGTGAGCAAAATCAATAAGTGCCCTATAATTACCAAAAAAGATGGGACAATTACAAATCAACCCATGCCCTCCATGAGCCAAGTTAGGCAACTCTCTAACCAAAACCACACTTTCTCTCTTTTCATACCGAATCTGTTCCAGTCAAATGATCATCTATCAAGTCATCCTATCCACACGTTATAACTGTGCACATTCAGACAGGACCTCAGAGCCCCGCAGTACAACATGCTTGGAGAATGAGGCGCCCAAGCGAGAAGCACCTGACCGTACCAGTCATGTGGTGGAGTGGACATTTGGCAGACAGAATGTGGCAAACAACTCAGGGGTCCTTTGTGTTCTGATTGAGATGCACTGAAGCATCCATGCCTGATGCCTGTCCAATTCTGCATCCTGATCATCAGCTTGTTTGGGCACATGGAATGCAATCCATCAATGGCTGCTTGTGTCAGTCTACATCAAAATAGACCTGACAGAGTCAAGGCAGAATATAAAAGATCTAACAGCAGCTCACAAATCCATTTTATCTTTTCTAGTTCATACAGTTTGATTTACATATACACACACACAAAACAAACACCATTCAACATGCAAAGCTAAACACAAAAAAATTAATAATTTTAAATTTCAAATAAATTATTTTCTTTTGAACATTCTATAATCAGAATCCTGCATACAAAATATTTCCACAAAACTGTACACACGGTTTTCAACATTGAAAATAATAAGAAATGTTCAGAGCAGCAACACAGAGTGATACAATATACCATCAGCAATCTAATACATCACTGTACTGTATTACAGACAGAGTAGGCCCACTTTATAATATTTTATTGTCTTGCTGTAATGTAATGTCTTGATGCAAACTGCTGGATGACATGTAATAAAAGCCACTTCGTTGTTCGTCATTATTCAAAACAATCAATAGTTTAATAAAGGACTAAACATGATTTCTAGGATTCTATGGAGCAGATGGTACTTGGCAACTTTGCAAATGGTTTAAAGCTGATAAAGCAAGACAACCACAAATGGTACAGAGGTTATTTAAGGCTGCTTTAAAAACATACGCATTCAAGACAGAAGGGAACATCATAATGAATGTTATCGTGTCTAGATTTCATTTAATTGTTCTACCTAAAATAACATTCAGGAAATAAAGCATTTCCTGAAAGCTCACACACATCAGGATATGTTCTTTGCATTTTGAAAAGTGCCTGCAATACTAAAGCTGGGCTAAGACTTCCATAACATCGGTCAGGCTTTTTTAAAAACTGACTAATGTAAATGACTTGCATATTTAAAGCATTAGATTCTCTGAGTGCCCAAAGAACAAACTCAGTCTCAACAGAACATTAGGGTTTAAAAAAAAAAAAACCCTGCACTTCTGCGGCCAGCATGGGGTAATAGTTGATAATGATGTCATTACCTCAAGCCATCTCTGCGCCTCCTGGAACGCCAGCTCGCAGCTGACTGCAGACTGCTGACGCCACTCCATCACCGCTGCAATCACACCTGTGTGCATTTCACAAAGAAACATAATGTGAACCTCAACCCATTTAGAGAAAAATTACATTCTAGGACAAGGGCGAAAGTTTTTTTAATAAATATTTATATTAAATGTATATAAATGTACTTATTTGTGTTATATAAATAATAGACTGATCATTTATTGCTATATCTAGTCATTTCTTTTTTATCACATCTGTTTTCGAACAGTTGCAACATTTAAAGTTAAAAAAAAAAAAAAAAATTGTAAACTAATACAAAGTCATTGTAGATGCATGTTGCTTAATATAAATTAAGTGATTTAAATACTAACAGCTGCCACTGAGCATTGATTTAGAGTTTCACTGTTGGAAGCAGATAAAGCTGTAACTTCATACAACTATAGGTGCATCTTAATAAATTAGAATGTCGTGGAAAAGTTCATTTCAGTAATTCAACTTAAATTGTGAAACTCGTGTATTAAATAAATTAAATGCACACAGACTGAAGTAGTTTAAGTCTTTGGTTCTTTTAATTGTGATGATTTTGGCTCACACTGAACAAAAACCCACCAATTCTCAACAAATTAAAATACTTCATAAGTTAGTGAACTTTTGGCCTTCTGGAAAGTATGTAAATTTACTGTACATGTACTCAATGCTTGGTAGGGGCTCTTTTTGCTTTAATTATTGCCTTAATTCGGCGTGGCAAGGAGGTGGTCAGTTTGTGGCACTGCTGAGGTGATATGGAAGCCCAGGTTTCTTTGACCGTGGCCTTCAGCTCATCTGCATTTTTTGGTCCCTTGTTTCTCATTTTCCTCTAGACAATACCCCAGAGATTCTCTATGGGGTTCAGGTCTGGTGAAATTTGGCCAAGCAAGCACACAAACACCATGGTAATTTAACCAACTTTTGGTGCTTTTGGCAGTGTGAGCAGGTGCCAAATCCTTCTGGAAAATTAAATCAGCATCTTCAAAAAGCTGGTCAGCAGAAGGAAGCATGAAGTGCTCTAAAGTTTCTTGGTGAACAGGTGCAGTAACTTTGGTTTTCAAAAAAAACAATAGACCAACACCAGCATATGACACTGCACCCCAAATCATCACAGACTGTGGAAAATTAACACTGGACATTAAGCAACTTTGGCTATGAGCTTCTCCACCCTTCCTCCAGACTCTAGGACCTTGGTTTCCAAATGAAATACAAAACTTGCTGTCATCTGAAAAGAGGACTTTGGAACACTGGGCAACAGCTCGGTTATTCTTCTCCTTAGCCCAGGTAAGAGACCTATGACGTTGTCTGTGGTTCAGCAAATTGCTTGACAGGTCTGTGTGTTGTGGCTCTTGATGCCTTGACCCCAGCCTCAGTCCATTCTTTGTGAAGTTCACTCAAATTCTTGAATCGATTTTGCTTGACAATTCTCAATGCTGTGGTTCTCTTGGTTGGTTGTGCATCTTTTTCTTCTACACTTTTTCCTTCCACTTAACATTGTTAACATGCTTGGATACAGCACTCTGTGAACAGCCAGCTTCTTCGGCAATGAATGTTTGTGGCCTACCCTCCTTGTGAGGGGTGTCAATGATTGTCTTTTGAACAACTGTCAGATCAGCAGGCTTCCCCATGATTGTGTAGACTAGTAAACCAAACTGAGAGACCATTTTGAAGGCTCAGGAAACCTTTGCAGGTGTTTTGAGTTGATTAGCATGTCACCATATTCTTAGTTAAACGAGAGCCAAAATAATCACAATTAAAAGAACCAAAGACTTAAACTACTTCAGTCAGTGTGCATTGAATTTATTTAATACACAAGTTTCACAATTTGGGTTGAATTACTGAAATAAATGAACTTCCACGACATTCAAATTCATTGAGATGCACCTGTATGCAAGTAAAACAGTAAAACACAAAACATTCAGTAAACATCACAGACAATCAATTTTGATCAAATTTGACCAAATGTGTATAAGAATCACAGCAGTTCTTCAATAGTATACAAATCTTTGTTACATGAAGAAAAACACATCAAAAACAAATTGATATCATGACTTATCTTTGTATTGTCACCCGTTTAGTATACTTTTAGAACAGACAGACTATTATTGGTGTAATTTTTAGATAACAATTTGTTTTTGAATAGATGTTTTTTTTTCTTTTTTGGTATAAAACGTAATATATAATAAGTAATCTATTTTAAATAAAATAATTGCAACATCTAATCTCATCTAACAATCATTTGTGATTTTGGTTACACCAAGAAACTAGAAACGCCACCAAACAAAAAGGACATCCCCTGGAGTGACTCTGAACGGGTTAAAATCAACTTTCATCACCTCCATGTTTGCAACCCTCAAAATCTGCTTGATGTGATTCATTACACTACTCACCTGTGGCACCCTACAAACATCTCAAGTGGAATGACTCAAAACTTACCTGCTAGCCCGTTTCAAGTATGTTTACTGATTTTCTGTAACTACTCTGAAATGTCACTTCCCAGATGTCTCGACTCGAAAGCGCAAGGTGTTTCCCGCTACCAGTGCGCGTGCCTCCAACACAACTCTGTTAATCTGTTGCAAACATTGCTCCTCAAATTCACACCAAGAAGTCCCTGCACGCGACTGGTACGTGCAGCTCTCCTCCACCGAACCTGCTTGTTGTCAAGAGCAGGAACAGGCTGTTCGCACAGGACAGTTTGAGTGTTTGCAGAGCAAGTGCACATGCAGTGATGATGAGTTTAAATATATGCCACACCCCCTGCTGCTATAAAGACTAATGACGTGCTATGGCATGTGAACAGCAGATGGCGACAAAGATTCACTTCAACAAGGTTGTGGTCATCTTGCTGAACGCCGTAGAAAAAGGCAAGGGCCCAAACATTATATATGTATATATATATAATGTTTTTTTTTTCACAACATCTTAGTACTTTAGTTGTAACAACAAGGTTAACATGAAAAATAGCCCTCCATGCTATGTGTTTAGCTATGCTAACACATTCAGGGTAAGTCAATTATTTATTTATTTATTTTTATCTATCAGCTTAATATATATTATATAAAATGACCACATAAATTGATCTAAAAAATGTACCATGAAAATGTAATGAGTATTTTATGTTTTCAAATTGTATTTGGATAAGAAGTGCTGGTTTATGTTTGGGGAAGTCTAGCTGATCAATTGCCGGGGGGAAAAAAGTCATTAGCATACATGTTAAGTCTGATTATGGACTGTGGTCTGCACTGCCAAGCGCTTTTAACATCACAGATGAGTTCTGGGCAGAAAGCTGACGTATCAGGCTACACCACGATATCATCTAATCCAATCAAAGATTTGGATAAGAATGACTGACATGCCAACCTGTTGTAGGTTTTAAAGAAATGTTATAAAATTTAAATTGCATTATTATTTACTTACCTGTAAATACAAACATGTATATTTATATGTTATCATGGACCATACGAAAAATGTTTCATAAAAACAAAACAAAAAACGTTTCCATACAAAACCAGTTGACTGACTCCTGTTAAGCTCCAGAAATATATATGCAATTATATATACATCATGCAGTTAGGTTAGATGTAATTATTGATGTTTGTTCCGACATGCTTTGAGCTTACATTGAGAGATGCTTTCAACAGCTGGAACTAAAACAGGAAGTGCTCAATCCAGCGACAGGAAGTGTTAACCAAAGCTGGAGCAATGTTCAAGTCTGTCTGCCCACTGGTTTCCTGTGTGACTAGTCTGCTGTCAGACAACCAACACTTTATCACACTATTGTTGTCATCTGATGAACATTAAAACAGTGGTACAGGTTCAGAAGCATATCAACTCTACACAGGATACTGGTGAAAGGTGTCTTCTGCTGTGTATCTATAAGCTTTCCAGTTTCACTTGTGATGATGAAAACAAGTCAGGAAATGTGGTGATAAATAAATGTAAATGCACCTGTTTTTTTTTTTGTTTGTTCGTCTTTTTTTTTTGTCAAATACATTGGTTGTCTTGTATGTAAATTTTCTAACAAGAGAATACAGCATAATATCAGTGGTGGACGTAGTACACAATTCAAGTACTTGATTAAAAGTACCGATAAGCCTACGTATAATAAAATATTACTCCAGTGAAAGTAAAAGTACTCCTTTTTCAATTTTACTCGAGTGAAAGTACAAAAGTACTCAATTTTTTATGTGCTTAAGTAAAAAAGTACTGATATATCGATTTATTTTGCAATTATATATAGCTAGGCTACTAATGTTCACGGGAGACTTGCACTAAACGGTTCATTTGAATCAGTGAGTTGTCGATTCCAGAACAGCTGCAATCGGATCATCATTGTGATACGTGATATACTGTAGCCTATTATAAGGAGTAACGATATGGTTTATCATGAAATGTAGTGAAGTAAAAAGTGCGATATTATGCTTTGGAATGTAGTAAAGTAAAAGTTACTCAAAATAATTTTCTATGTACGTTAAAAAATTTTTTTTTTTATCTTTGTACTTGGGTCAGCCTAAAAAAAAAAAAGTGTTTTATTGAGAGGCCTAGTCAGATGCAATTTATGTTAAGTACACAGATTCAAGTCAAATAAGAGTTGTGCAAAACTGAAGCAAATTAGAAGATTGCTTAGTGCAGGGTTTGATATTCCAAAAATGTTCTCCTCATCAGTCCTAACTGGTATTTTCAAAGTTAGTTCAAACCCAGCCAAGAGATCAGAGTTTAAGTAAACATTCTAGAGGTTCTAGAATTCTTAGCAAGCTGGAGTAGATCTAATAATCTTTTGTGCATCCATTGCCACAGACTTCTGTAACATCATGATCTTGAAATGTGTGTTTTTGATTCTAATTCTTGGTTTCTGAAGCCACTGGATAGAATGAGCTAAACTAGAAACATACAAAGAAAATTTGTTTACAGTTTAGAGTAGCCATGAGGTTGACCACACATATTAGAGGTGATGTTTCTCTAACTCTTTCTCTTACTTGCTGGATATACATATGAAAATGTGTTCCAGAAATGAATATATAAATGAATGCTGGTTTGGCATTGCATGTTTGCGTGAGAGACATTCTTTCAGTCAACAATGACGTTTGGTTAAAAAACAAACATCTAACCAGAGTCAGGACTACAATTCAGAAAGGTTGAGTTTAGCCAGTTTTCTTCCCATCTTTGAGGCATCATTTCTATTGTTTTCAGCATAATGGAATTAAACCTTTGTTTAATGATATTCATTGTGAAATACCATTCCCTCCACATCATTTACATTAAAAAAAAGATTTTTAGATTCTACCCTCTAAAATGCCTTTTATAGTTGCTGTAAAGCCGTAGGGTGTGAATGTCTATATGCTTCTTTTGTCCCTGCCCACTGACTGGTGGTCTGTTTCACCCGGAGCTGCCCAGCTGTTTAGACTAGCACTGGAACAGCAGTTCAGTTTCTTGAGCACTGTAGCTTTGTCCTGATCTGGCATTGCCCAGCAGACATGTGAGAATAGGGAGGGATAAAGAAGGGAAGGTGGGCAGCCAGATATGTTAGTCCAGCCAAGGGCACATTTCACTCCTGTTAACACACATCTTAAAACTCTACTAGCACCTAGACTCACTCCCATTACAAAGTTCAGCAAATATTTGATGACAATGTCAAATCTGTTGAATCAAAAAAAAATGGTTTCACCCTTTTTTGCACTAAATAATGTAGAACAGTTGCTGGAATTACCATCTACATTTTTAAATGTTCCGAACAAAATCTGAGCGATGCTTGACGGTGCAAAACTCGCCTCCCATGACGCTCAAATGATGTGGATGGTTGCTACAGTACATGCTGCTCTTTTACTTCTTTTGTCTATGTCAGTGGTTTTTAAAGTAAGGGGCCTTAGCAAATTTACAAAGGAACCTCAAGATGACTTACAATGAAGCAAATTGAACATTAAAATAAGTCATAACACTTTGAAGAACCAGGATTCCCAGTAAAATACAAAGAAAAACTGAAAAACTTGGACATATGATGTAGCATAATTTTATAAGTGTGATTTATAGAACTGGAATATTTGCTAAAATAGTTATACTGAGATCTAAAATATTTATTGGGTATATGTAGCCTATGTCTATATGCATGCATACATAAACTACCTTAATGTCCTTAATGCATATCCAGTATATCACAAAAGACTGGAAAATCCATTTGTTTCTTTTGAATATTGTTGTACACAATCTTGGAGTCAAAAAGATTGAGAAGCACCGGTCTACATGATTGCTAGAGCATCCAGATGGTATGGTTGATTTGCCTAAATCAAACCTCTTAGGTCCATATGGTTCCAGCTAATAAATATTGAACTTTCATGGAATGTAACAATAACATTCTTTGTAGGAAAAATAGCTTCAAAAAATATTCCATTATTATTGATAAGTTCCCCAAATAGACACAAAATGCTATTAGGGGAACTTTCTGTGTTTCCGTAGGACCAGCCAAGATCGTAAATGAATGTATATCCTATGTAATACTGAAAGACACTAATAAAAATAAAATATAAAGATGATGAATAATTAATTATTTCACCCAATTTGCTTAAGTGGCTATTATCAAATTAACTGCTTTTTAAGCCTGCAATCACATGTTCAAGCACTCTATCAGATGCCAAAAACAAACAACGTACAATGTCAGTATACACTCAATGTTTGCTGTAATACTACCAAAGAAATCATGATTCTAACCTTTATCTCCAGTGTCCAGACAGTGATTCATCCATTATGGATCTGTAAAATATTTTGGTCTGTTTTTTAAAAAGCTTAGTTTATACAGTAGGTGTGCTATGAATAGTGCTCATAAATCACTGTTAAGATAGTATTCACACTTGAAACAGAAAGGAGGCTTAGACCAGAAAACCAGAAAACAGCAGGCCTATTTATTACATCATGACTTAGCAAGCCGATTGAAATCAAATGGTAGTAAAGAGTCCAGTGTGGAGTGCTATTTGAGTATCTGCATTCCAAAACAGTCGCTTACGAGGTTCCATTATGCTTAGAATGTTATCTTCAAAGACTGAGTCAGCCAACTAGATCTCAGAATTATAACGATGCTAACTAATTACAATGTCCTGGCCAAGCAATTCTCAATGTAATAACTTATCTTCTCTAATGAACAACATAGATGTGGTGAGGTCATGTTACAGTGGAGTTTTTATTTAAATTGTTTTTGCATTTTTGTCACACCTGAATAATTCAGGTCATCATACAAATGTAATTAAACAAAGGTAACTCAAATAAATACAAAATGTTATTGCACCCTAAATCTAATAACTGTTTGTGCCACCCTTTGCAGCAACAGCTGCAATCAAGCATTTGTAATAACTGGCAATGAGTCTTTCACATCGCTGTGGAGGATTTTTGGCCCACTCTTCTTTGCAGAATTGTTTTAATTCAGCCATATTGGAGGGTTTTAGAGTATGAATGGACTGTTTAAAGTCATGCCACAGCATCTCAATCTGATTTAAGCCCGGACTTTGACTTGGCCACTTTAAAACCTTAATTTTGTTTCTCTTGAGCCATTCAGAGGTGGATTTGCTGGTGTGTTTGGGATCATTGTCCTGCTGTATAATCCAAGTGCGCTTGAGCTTGAGGTCACAAACTGGCAGCTGGGCATTCTCCTTCAGGATTTTCTGATAGAGTGCAGAATTCATGCTTCCATCAATTATGGCAAGTCGTCTAGGTCCTGAAGCTGCAAAGCAGCCCCAGAACATCACACTAGTTCAACTTTTTGTCGTATCAGTCCACAGAATATTTGCCCAGAAATCTTGGAGATAATCAAGATATTGTGGGGCAAATGTGAGAAGAACATTTGTGTTCTTTTTGGTCAGCAATGGCTTTTGCCTTGGAACTCTCCAATGGATGCCGTTTTTGCCCAGTTTCTTATTGTTGAAAAATGACCTTAATTGAGGCAAGTGAGGCCTGAAGTTCTTTAGACGTTGTTCTGGGTTCTTTTATGACCTCCTGGATGAGACATTGTTGTGCTCTTGGAGTAATTTTGGTAGGCTGGCCACTCCTGGGAAGGTTCATCACTGTTCAAAGTTTCCTCCATTTGTGGATAATGGCTCTGACCATGGTTCACTAGAGCCCCAAAGCCTTAGAAATGGCTTTATAACACTTTCCAGACTGATATATATATCAACCATTTTGTTTCTCATCTGTTCTTGGATTTCTTTAGATTTCTTTGCTCTTTAAGCATGCTTCACGTTGTCAGAGAGAGTGGTTTCTTGTTCAACAGGTCTGACAGTAATCAGTGTAATCAGGGTGTTGCTAGTGAAATTTAACTCAGCTTTCTAAAACAATGTGGTCAATCACAGTTATTTCATGATTTAACAGGAGGGGGCAATTAATTTTTCACACAGTGCCAGGTAGGTTCAGACAGCATTTTCCCTTAAATTGTTTAGTCCCTTTTTTTTCTTCTTTTTTTTATTAAATCATCATTTAAAAAGTGCATTTTGTATTTACTTGCATTATCTTTATGTAATATTAAAATTAGTGTGACGATCTGAATCTTTTAAGTTTGACAAATATGCAAAAAACAGGAAGGGGGCAAAAACCTTTTCATGGCACTGTATATGTGTGTAAGTGTGCTATCATGCATTCTCAAGAGGACCAAAGGAGGGTGACAAAGTGAGAGGTTGCTATGGTGATGCCTAGTGGTGTCAGAAGGGTGAGAACAAACTGATGTGTCAGATGGAGGATAGTTCCCACACACACACCAACTTATCAATGTCCAATATCTATAATGAGACAGTTACATTGGATAACATTTAACATCTCAATATAACCTGTGTGAAACTTTGACATGACTCAGAAGAGTATTGAGGCGGTTTTAAGGTGTGAGAGCAAAAGGTATTCGGCAGTCTATTTACAGCGGCATTATGAAGGCAGTGCCGCAGAGAAAATCCATGTCGGTGGCTTGGTTGTACAACAATAAAGCATGGGTTGCATGTCAGGGTGCCTATAAAGTCAATGACCATTTGCTGCTGTCATTTGCAGAATGGTCAATACATATAATAAGGCACCAATAGAACAATGACTCAGGATACTAATGAGGTGGTACTGCAGTTGAAGTCTTCATTTACTCTCCTTCAAATTATTCCAAACCGGAATGGCTTTCTTTCTTTTGTGGAACACAAAAGGAAAATGTTTTAAGACGGTACTGGCTGTTTTTTATGCATTTTATCCATTATAATAGGGACTTGAGGTTTCAAGCTTCACCATAAAAGGACCACTAACAGTAGTCCACTCAACTTGTGTACTTTATTATAAGTCAGTTGAAGGCATAAAAAATGGTTTTGTGTGAGAATCTGATAATCTTCCACTGTATGGCCTGCACAAGTCACATAAATCTCATTTTTAAATTAATGAACTTAATATAGTTTTGTGGATTGAATCAAATGGTTCACTGAAACTAATAGTAGGTTCGTGATTTATACAAAGCTAAAAATGACTAAATTAGAATCAGCTTCTTACACAAAGCCACCATGGCTTCAGAAGATTTAACATAACAGAAACTTACGAATCAGTTAATCTTTTTGAAACCTGAAAGCTTCAGTATTCATAGTGTCCATAGAGTCTTAAAGGAGACCTACAGTATTATTCCCCTTTTTGCAATATGTAATATACATCTCAAGTGTCCTCACAATGTGGCTGTGAATGGTCAGCTCAAAATACCCCACAGATCACTTATTATATTATTTTGAAAATGCCCATTTAGAGTGGAAACAGAATCACACTATTTTCGTACATGTCTCTTGAAATGCAAATGAGCTGCTGCTCCCCACCCCATTCAGGAATAGGATTGTGCCTTAACAGCTCTTACCTCAGATACTCTGTCAAAATACATCTGTTTGGTTTAGATGTTTACTGTGCTGAAATCATGTGTTTTTTAAAGGCGTATCAGTTTTGATATATCTTGTTTTCTGATTGCACACATCCGAAGAACACACACAGAAAGTGGCTGTCACACGGTGTGTAAGTTTAACTGAGTTATCCTTCATGCCTTATAGTGCTTAAACTCTCAGATACACACAAGTTTATGCCATGTGAAGGTAATCAGCTGGGAAAGATATTGCATGTTTATATTAGATCTGTGCAGCAGCGTAATATACAGGAAATAAATCAGTAAGTCCAATGATCTCTTGTCTCCTCTCTGGATGGGACTCTGCAGCCAAAGATAGAACAGTTAGCATGCTTTGTTTGAACCTTTGCCGTGGCTTTAAAACTGGTACATTGTTGTCACTTGCTGAGACAAAATGGCACCACCGTGGGTGGAATCATGCAGATTAAGGGGCGGTTAATATTATAATGAGATCCCTTTACTACGCAACGAGGAGCTAAATCTGACTAATTTCCTTTTTCACATGCTTGCAGAAAAAGGCTTACCAATTAAAGTTGAGTTGCCCTTCTTCACATTTTCTGGGTTGGTAGATGCACTAGGGACCAGATTATAGCACAAAAATTTAGATTTTCATGATATGTCTTTTTTTTTTTTGCACTTTCGGTTCCATCGTTCCAAAGTCAATGGATTTTTTTTGTGTTTTTGGTTAAATGCCAGAAATAAGGTCTAACAGAAGCTCAAAATAGTTTCAAGTTATAGTGTACAATGTAAAATACATGGGGATTGTTGGATATTTAGTCATCATGCTGAACTCATCTGCTCACTATCTTCCACTTTTACAGACTTGTTTTGTTTATACTCAAGCTCTTGCAAACTATTCTAACTCAAAATGTCCAACCTGTAGATTTAACATTAAGATTAAAAGAGTGGTTGGAAACTTAGAGGTGATGACGGTGAACTCTTGAGACTGTGGTGTAGGTCATTTATGTCCTACATTTAGCTTTTTACTGCTAGCGACTTATATTTAGGCTTCAAAATCCATTCAAGTTGTGTTCATTTGAGAAGACTGCCTTGATGAACAAAACATATAAGTTCACAGAGCTTATTTTCTGCAGCAATACAAAAGCCAATGGAAAAATCAAACTGGGTTTTTGTCAAAGGCACTAGGATGATGCTAACTTGCGGGTTGGCCTACAAAAATATGCCATCACTGCTGCACTCAATTAATTGAAAAAAAAAACACAGAACACACTTCAAAATTTCTCCTGTTGTGTTCCACGGATGAAAAGAAAGTCCTACTTCTTTAGAAGGATATGAGGGGTGAGTAAATGATGACAGAATTTCCAATTTGGGTGAACTATTCCTTTAAGAGTGAAGTGAGTTTGAGGGGGAAAGTGTGTTTGGTAAGGCAAAGGTTGGATTGAAAGGGAATGCAAGGATGAGAGTGTTTGTTGTAAGATGGGGAGAAAGGAAACGGAAAGAGAGAGAGAGCGAGGTTAGTCTGAGAGTGTGTGTGTGTTGGAATGCTGAGGTTGGAGTCTGTGCTCATGTTTCTGGCTTTGAAAATCAGGGAGCCCTGGGCCCATTAGGAGACAGACTCAGAGCTAAGCCAGGGCCTCTGAACCTTGCCAACTACCCTTCTTTCTCTCGCCCCTTCTACTGAGGCACTCACTTCAAAATAACCTCTTATTTATGCTCTCTCTCTCTCACTCATCCTTTACTTCTTCGCAGGCACTCCATCATTTTCATTTCTTTGTCACATTGCTGGCTTCTCTCGTTCTTCTCGTCTCTTTCCCCCTCCTGTCCTCCCTCTTTGCTCTTCTTCTTTCTCTCCACTCCTCAACTGTAACCCCCACAAATTGTCCCTACTTTTGGAAACATTCCTTTATGAATTTTATCGGCACAGGTTCTGTTTATCAAAAGACGCTTCCCGTAAGGATATTTCCTGTGATGCAATGCAATAGGCATCGCGGCTCAGTGCCATATGGGTCTAGTTTATGAGCGCCCCTAGTAAATGACTCAGACAAATGTTTATAGTAGTATTCACATTCTGAACTGACGTTAAAGGGGTACTTCACTCAAAAATGACAAATCTGTCAGCATTTACTCACCCTCATGTTTCTTTCTACTAAAGAACACAAAAGGAGTTATTTTGATCTTTTTTTTTTTTTTTTCATACAATGGAAGTCAATAGGTTCTAAATTGTTAATTTGGACCCCATTCACTGTCAGTGTATGAACAAAAAGTGTTGAAACATCCTTCATCATCTTCTTTTACATTCCACTGAAGAAAAAAAGTGATACAGGTTTGGAATGATATTCAGGTGATGACAGAATTCTCTTTTTTGGACGAACTATCCCTATTTTAAGGGTTATTTCACCCAAAAATGAAAATCCTGACATCATTTGTTCACCTTTATGTCGTTCAGAACCCATTAGATTTTTGTGCATCTTTAAAATTCAATTCTTAATGAAACCTGAGAGATTTCTGTCCGTCCATTGAAAGTCCATTCCACCAAAACTCTTATAGTTTTTAATTTGCTTACTGAACGTATGTTGATCAATGTTTATGTGAAGTAAAGCCTACATTTTCTTAAAATCTAGCTTTCTAGCTATCGCCTGGTTTCAGAACAGCTTGACTGATTTGGATTACATTTGGATTACATTTTGAAATGCCAATGTATTGGTTACTTGGCTTTTTTAATGGAGAGACAGAAATCTCTCAGGTTTCATTAAAAATATCTTTGTAGATTTGTAGATTTATGGGTTTGGAACAAACTGAAGGTTAGTAAATGATGTCAGAATTTTCATTTTTGGATGAACTAACCCTCAACTGAAGTCACTCATTATACCATGTGTAACATGCAGTGCGGGCGTGAAATTGATTCGTCTAGTTTTAACGCCGACTGATCTATATGAAAGACCCCTGAAATGTGAACACGGTTGTAAAACAAACAATTTTTCCTCTGAATCATGACATGTCGCTCTCTCTCCTTTGCTTTCGCTCTCTCTTTTTCCACAGGCCAGGCAGCAGCTCCCCCTCCTTTTTGACTTCTCTCCACTACATGTTCTCATCGTCCGAGCATTCCCTCCACCACGCCGAAAAGCTGTCTCTCATTTTCCCACTGCGCTCTGGTCTGCACTGGGGGCTGTAAGGGGGGCCGGGGGAGCAGACCCCAAACGACGTGGCAGAGTGAGTGTGTGTGCCGACTAGCATAACCACACACCCAATGAGGACAGTCAAAATGAATACGATGGGATTCGTTCAAACACATTTCTCATAAATGATTTCTGTCCACTATGGTCTCTGGAATGAATTACCAGCTCTGGCTGTAATTCATCAACAGCTACATCAGTTTAGAGAGGAATTTCACTGATACCAACCATGCAATTTCAATAACCATCGGTGAGGTTACAGGGGGATAAACTAACAGACAGAAATGGAAGGAATGGGAAGAAAGGCACACGGGATACATTTGAATGAATATGATGGTGATTGTTTTGCTTGTATATTTGTGACTGTCGGACACACTAAGCACAACAGGAAAATGGTGTCTGTGGGAATACTGGTAAGGAGGAAGTACTTCCCTCAAACGCACATACATTTACTCACACACACACATTCCGATAATCGCACACACACTCCCCCCGCACACATAAACTCCCTGGCCCCCTGCAGACTGTGTGGGGGGTGGTCAGTAGGGCTGATTTTGGCAGCGAGAGTCTGAAGGAGTTGTACAGCACTGAGAAACACATTATCTAGGGTTTAAAAAACGCACTAGACTTTGGGAAAAAATATTGGACGGCAAAATATTGGACGGCAAAACCACTAAAGCGAACATAAGACTGAAAAGGTTATGCTCGTCAGTTTTAAAGTAAAGGTTCTGAATCGAAGCACTGAGTTGTATTGATATGAGAGAGTTGTTGATTTATGAAGGTGATTCATATGAAAGATACTGTGAATTTGTTCAGATCTGAATCACATTTTGTTCAGTTTGACACGATATGTTACGTCGTGATACACTCCCTAAAAGTGCAATCATTTACCCATAATGCCTCACAATGTGTCCATTGTTATAAATAGTAAGTAAGGATGTTGTTAAGTTTAGGTATTGGGTACTGGCTGTAGAATATGGTCATGCAGAATATGTGCTTTATAAGTACGAATAAACGGCTAATATGTTAATAGTAGGCATGCTAATGAGCAACTACTTAGTGAGAATTGGTCACTGTACTAAAGTGTTACCGAAATGAAGATGCTTAAGTTGAAGAACTAAAATATCTAAAACCAAAACTTTGTTGTGGCTTTGATTGCCTGTTTTTATTTATTCATTTGCTGATTTTCTGTAATTGCTGCACTAAATAAAGGTTTTTCTTTTTTTTCCTATTTGTTTTATTATTTTTTAACACTCTCTTATTATGGTTTTAGTGACCATAGTTTACCCCTCTCTCTCTCTCACAGTCTTGTCCATTGTATTTGACTGAAGATTCCGGGGCCCTTCAGCTGAAACAATATAAAAGTTTGTTTAGGTTAGTGTTAGTGTGTTAGTGTGCGTGTGTGTTAGTGTGTGTGTGTGCGTGTGTGTGTGTGTGTGTTTCATTTCATGCCAGCTACTCAGTTATTCTTTATAGGTCTGAGGCAGTCAAATCCACACATACTACATTTACATGCACAGTTATAATCTAGTTTAACAGGGTTTTTGTGTATTCAAGCTATTTCATCTGTCTGTCCAAGTATACATAACACAATATGTAATCAAATATTTGTATGATTAAATAAACATTGAATGTCACGTTTGTCTCTTGGAGCAAAATGTCAATTGAAGTCTGATTAATTTGTTTACATACTCAACAAAGACAAGCTACAATCATATTATAGATCTGTTTTCATCTGTGCAAAAAAAAAAAAAAATCACAGATGAATCACATGAAGACTTTTTTTTCTGACTTAAACTTTTAAAGTGTAAAACACAGGTTCCAAATGAGAGTATTCACTGTGATGTCATAGAAGAACTGATTTTGGTTCCCCGATGTACCTTTCAATGAATAGTTCTTGAAAGAACCAATTTTCTTATGCCGCGTTTCCACCAAAATTACCAGGAACATTTTTACCAGGAACTTTTTCCCCCCAGACCTGTTGCTTTCTGTGTTTCCACCGTGGTCTAAAGTGCCAGGAAGATTAGGCAAATAGTCTGGTGACATAGGTCTGCGCACGTTTCTAAATACAAAGTACGCTGATTTTGGACTAGCATTCTCAGTAGTTTGGTCTTTGCGCATTCGACTCGGGAGTGTGATGCCCGCGACGACGAAATCCGGTGTTGTGCCCAATTTTGACCCCCTGCCAAATTATTACCCCCCTAGTTCAAATCGCTACCTGATTGTCTAATCCTAACCCCACCCCTAATCCTAACCCCTCCCCCAAACCTACTTCTAAACCTACCAGTAATAGGGGGTAATAATTTGGCAAGGGGTCAGAATTGGGCACAACACCGGTAATTCTGCAAACAGCAGCGTACTTGATAACATCTGTCAGCTCGCCTTGGCTGTATATTTACAATAAAACGAAATAGGATATCAAATACCACTGCCTCCTTTCATTTTCATTTAAACATAATAACAGCTGCAGAAATGTACTTAGTTCAGGGAAATGTGTATATATACAGCCATTACAGTGAAATGGAATATTATATCAATTTGCCTTTTTTATTTTCATTTTAACATATAGATAAATTGAATACAGACCAAAGATTACCCGCTAGATTTACCCAAAATGAATTATATTTTATTTGTAACCATTAAAGCGACATCATAGCCAGCGGCACACATCAGAAGGTCTAGCCGAGGTGAGGCTCTTCTGGGCAGATACATGATCACCAAGCTCCCGCTGTTCGCGTGGAGCTGACCGTCTCCGAAATTGGCAAGAAACATTTTTAAATAGGCGCTGTCTTTATAAATATACCACAGATTTGAGTTTTAAACAACTACATTCTCGCCTGAAATACTTTTAAAATTACATTTCATGACACAATAACAGTAATATTTTGAAAATGATCTGAATAAATGGTGGCTGAAATCACAATGCTGCGTGAACTCAACCAATCAGGATGTTTAGCGTCCAAGACCCTTTCCCGAAAGTTCCGGAACTTTGAAAAAGTACTACCTCACCAGCAGGGGCTTTCTGAGGGTCATTTTTTTACCAGGAACTTTATTTAGTTCCTGGTTCCTGCGGTGGAAACACACCAAGTACCAGGCCAAAGTCCCTAGTTCCTGGGTAAAGTTCCTGCAGTGGAAACGCGGCTTTAGTGCCAAAAGTCAGGTGAAGAACATCTCAAAAATCTAAAGAATGTTTCCACTGAAAAGAACCTTTGTACAATGGAAAGGTTCCATGGATGGTCATGGAACCATGGATTCCAACCTTGTCTGCAACAAGTGTCAGGAGAAAGCAGGCTGGATTCAGATGCGGGTAAACTCAAGGTTTTATTCGAAACAGGAGAAGAGTCACGGTTCACAGGTTACACTCGCAGTGACAGGATGAGTAGCAGATGAGTCACGTTTCACAGGTTTCACTCGCAGTGACAGGATAAGTAGCAGATGAGTCACGTTTCACTCGTAGTGACAGGATGAGTAGCAGATGAGTCACGTTTCACAGAAGTAAGTATAACCGCCGGACCGAAGGGATGAACAGCTGGAAGCTACTAGGAGCTCAAGGCTTGTAAGAACAAGGGCAGAGGAATCAACTAAACACACTGGAGCCTGAGGACAAGACACGACAAGGTGAGTACAAAGAGCTGCTAGATGATCGGAGCTATTGGTATGAATAACAACAGTCTGACAATAGACAGAGAAACACAGGGAATAATAAAGGGGAAAAAATTAGAAGGACATAGAGAACAGGTGGCGAGCAATTAAGGTTAACAACGGGGAAACAAGGGAGGCGGGGAAAACAAACAGGCAGACGTGGTGAGCTGTCAAACCATCCCAACACACACACACCCACACCAAAAAGACAGGTGATTAGCCCCGAGACCCGACAGTACCCCCCCTCCCAGGAGCGTCACCTGGCGCTCTAGGAAGGGGCCTACCTCGATGCCGCCGGAAGTCCTCAATCAACGAGCGGTCCAGAATGTCCCGGGACGGCACCCAACACCTCTCCTCTGGACCATACCCCTCCCAGTCCACAAGATACTGAAACCCCCTGCCGCGACGCCGCTCATCGAGTAATCTCTTAACCGTATAGGTAGGAGATCCATCCACAAGACGAGGGGGTGGGGGGGTGGGGCGACTGCAAGCAGGACTAAGGGGGGAAGAGAACACAGGCTTGACCCTGGAAACATGAAACACCGGGTGAACCCGACCAAGAGTAGGAGGGAGCTTGAGCCTGATCGCCACCGGACTAACCACCTTGGTGATGCGGAAAGGCCCAATGAATCTGGGTGCCAGCTTACGAGAAGGCGCCCGGAGAGGCAGATCCTTGGTAGAGAGCCAAACCCGTTGACCACACACATAGGTAGGAGGAGAGGACCGGCGACGATCAGCTGCAGCCTTGGTTCTGTCAGAGGTTTGGACCAAAATCCTCCTGACTCTCTCCCAGGTGCGACGGCAGCGCTGGACGAAAGCCAGGGCGGATGGAACCGCTGCGTCGGGTTCCTGTGATGGGAACAGAGGTGGATTATAACCAACAGCACACTCAAAAGGGGACATACCTGACGCGGCCGCAGGAAGGGTGTTATGGGCGTATTCTGCCCAGGAGAGCTGCTGACACCAGGAACTCGGATTGTTGGATGCTAGACAGCGGAGCATTCTTCCTAGATCCTGGTTGGCCCGCTCACACTGCTCATTGGTCTGAGGATGAAAACCAGATGACAGACTAGCAGAGGCCCCAATCTGTGTACAAAATTCCCTCCAGAACCGGGAGACGAACTGGGGACCCCTATCTGAAACAACATCCACCGGTAACCCGTGGAGACGGAAGACGTGATCCACCACCAGTTGGGCGGTCTCCCGGGCGGAGGGTAACTTGGGCAGGGGAATAAAATGAACCGCTTTGGAAAAGCGATCCACCACCGTGAGAACTACAGTGTTTCCCTTCGAAGGAGGAAGGCCAGAGACGAAATCAAGGGCAATGTGTGACCAAGGACGGGAAGGGATAGGGAGAGGATGCAGTAGACCATCAGGAGGGCGATTGACAGGCTTACTTTGGGCACATGTGGGGCAGGCCAACACAAACTGTCTAACATCCGCGGCCATAGTAGGCCACCAAAAACGCTGTCGGATGGCAGACAACGTTCTCCGAATACCTGGATGGCAGACTAACCTGGATGAGTGACCCCACTCAAGGACCTCAGAGCGCAGCGCAGCCGGCACCGGCAACCTGCCCGCCGGACACTCTCCCGGCACCTGCACCCCTCGACCGGCCTCCTCAACTCGCTGCTCGATACCCCACGAAAGGGCCCCGACCACCACCCCCTCAGGAAGGATGGCATCGGCCGCAAACTCCCCTCCCGGAGCACCGAACAGGCGAGAGAGGGCATCAGGCTTGGTGTTCTTTGATCCCGGCCGGTACGAGAGGGTGAAGTTGAATCTGGCAAAGAAGAGCGCCCAGCGGGCCTGACGCGAGCTCAGCCTCTTGGCCGAACGGACGTATTCAAGGTTCTTGTGATCCGTCCAGACCAAGAAGGGCTGCGCTGACCCCTCCAACCAATGACGCCACTCACCCAAGGCCAATCGTACCGCCAGCAGCTCTCTGTTGCCGATGTCATAGTTACGTTCTGCAGGACTGAGACGATGAGAGAAGAATGCACAAGGATGAACCTTCCCATCATGGAGGGAACGCTGAGATAGAACTGCGCCAACCCCAACGTCCGAAGCATCAACCTCGACAATAAACTGGGCCTCCGGATCTGGAACCATCAGAACAGGTGCAGAGACAAAACGGGACTTTAAAATGTCAAAGGCTACCTGCGCCTCCCGGTTCCACCTGAAGGACACCTTAGTGGAGGTTAAGGCTGTCAGCGGTGCAGCGATCTGACCAAAATTCCGGATGTAACGCCGGTAGAAGTTGGCAAAACCCAGGAAACGCTGCAGAGCCTTCCGGGAGTCAGGGACCGGCCACTGGGCAACAGCTTCAATCTTAGCGGGATCAGGCTTGATCCCCTCCGTAGAAATAATATGGCCAAGGAACGTAACAGACTCAGCGTGGAATTCGCACTTCTCCGCCTTGACAAACAACTGGTTCTCTAGTAACCGCTGGAGAACCCGTCTGACATGCTGGGTGTGTAATTGGAGAGAAGAAGAAAAAATCAAAATATCATCCAAATACACAAAGACAAATTGATTAATCATGTCACCCAACACGCTGTTGACGAGTCCCTGGAAAACGGCTGGAGCATTGGTCAGACCAAACGGAAGAACCAAGTACTCGTAGTGTCCCGAAGGGGTGTTAAATGCCGTCTTCCACTCATCCCCCTCCCGAATGCGCACCAAGTGGTAGGCGTTGCGCAGGTCTAACTTGGTGAAGACCCGAGCTCCCTGTAATAATTCAAAAGCAGAAGACATTAAAGGTAGGGGGTACCTGTTCTTGATAGTAATGTCATTCAAACCTCTGTAATCAATACAAGGCCGCAGGGAGCCGTCCTTCTTCTGAACAAAGAAAAACCCTGCACCAGCGGGAGAGGAGGAATGGCGGATGAGCCCAGCCTGAAGTGACTCACGTATGTACTTGTCCATGGCCTCTCACTCAGGACCTGAAAGGGAATATAAACGACCCTTAGGCGGAGAAGAGCCCGGGAGGAGATCAATGGCACAGTCGTAAGGGTGATGCGGAGGTAGCGAGGTGGCCCGGGCCCTACTGAAGACCGCCCGAAGATCATGGTACTCCGCCGGAACACCAGTCAGGTCAGAGGGATCCTCCTGAGGAACACAAGACACAGAGACAGGACAAAAAGCAGCACCCAAACATGACACGTGACAAGACTGACTCCAGGCTAAAACAGAATTACTAACCCAATCAATGTGGGGATTGTGCTTGTGCAACCATGGGTGTCCCAGAATTAAAGGAGCCTTAGGGGAATCAATAATAAACAGTTCAATCCGCTCATGATGACTGCCAGCAATATGGAGGTCTATCTTAGGAGTGACGTGGGTGATGGTGGTAAGGGGACGGCCAGCTAATGACCATGCTGAAACGGGACTAACTAAAGGAACAAGTGGGATTCTCCAACGTTGAGCAGAGGCAGCGTCAAGGAAGTTCCCCTCAGCCCCTGAGTCCACAAGGGCGAGACCAGTGTGTAAACGACTCTGGAAAGAGAGTTGGAACGGCAGCTGAGTGCGTGCTGCAGGAGAGCTTGAGCTGAGAACCGTGCCCACCAGGACTCTCCTCCTCACTGGTGGGCCCTGGCTTTTAACGGACACTGAAGGGCGAAGTGGCCTCCCTTGCCGCAGTATAGACACGCCCCCGACGACAGACGCTCCTGCTTCTGCCGTGGTGTAAGCCGTAGACGACCCAACTGCATGGGCTCCTCCTCCGAGGGCTGTCGGCCGGCTGAACTGGCAGAGGAGGACTCTAGGTGGCGCCACGGGGCGGGTGTTTGCCGTCGTTGGCGGCGCCGGCTAAGACGACCCTCAATGCGGAGCGCGAGACTAATGAGCCTATCCAATTCCCGCGGGAGCTCTATGGCCGCGAGTTCATCCGAAATGGCGAAATCCAACCCCTCAAGAAAACGAGCGCGCAGCGCGCTCTCATTCCAGCCGCATGCCGCAGCTAAAGTCTGGAACTGGATAGCATAGTCAGTGACGGAGCTCCTCCCCTGAGACAGTCGTGATAACTGGGCCGCCGCCTCGTCACCCTGAGCAGAGCGATCAAACAATTTGGCCATCTCTAGACTGAAATCCGCGAAAGTGGCACAACAGGGAGCCCGCGATCTCCATACGGCGATTCCCCATTCGCGGGCACGGCCCGAGAGGAGTGTAAGGACATAAGCCACCTTGGTCTCTTCATTTGCGTAACGCCGGGGCTGCAGAGAAAACACCAGCGAGCATTGGGAGAGAAACGCTTGACAGGCGTTAGGATCGCCATCGTAGACCGGCGGATTGTTGGCATGGGGTTCGGACTCGTGTGACATACTGGTGTGAGGAACGGGCCCCCGACTCGTTGCCTCTCGCTGAAGATCGTCCACCCGTGTGAGGAGTTCGGAGACTCGGGCACTGAGAACGTCCACATCCTGCACGGTGGTGTTGAGCTGGGTGGCATGCTGCCCTAACAACACTCCCTGTTGAACGAGAGCCGAGCGAAGCGGATCAGATCCCGCTGAATCCATAATCTGGTCAGACTGTTCTGTCAGGAGAAAGCAGGCTGGATTCAGATGCGGGTAAACTCAAGGTTTTATTCGAAACAGGAGAAGAGTCACGGTTCACAGGTTACACTCGCAGTGACAGGATGAGTAGCAGATGAGTCACGTTTCACAGGTTTCACTCGCAGTGACAGGATAAGTAGCAGATGAGTCACGTTTCACTCGTAGTGACAGGATGAGTAGCAGATGAGTCACGTTTCACAGAAGTACGTATAACCGCCGGACCGGAGGGATGAACAGCTGGAAGCTACTAGGAGCTCAAGGCTTGTAAGAACAAGGGCAGAGGAATCAACTAAACACACTGGAGCCTGAGGACAAGACACGACAAGGTGAGTACAAAGAGCTGCTAGATGATCGGAGCTATTGGTATGAATAACAACAGTCTGACAATAGACAGAGAAACACAGGGAATAATAAAGGGGAAAAAATTAGAAGGACATAGAGAACAGGTGGCGAGCAATTAAGGTTAACAACGGGGAAACAAGGGAGGCGGGGAAAACAAACAGGCAGACGTGGTGAGCTGTCAAACCATCCCAACACACACACACCCACACCAAAAAGACAGGTGATTAGCCCCGAGACCCGACAACAAGCACATACGCAGCTACTAATTAAAAGGGTTAATTTACCCAAAAATTACTCGCCCTCATGTTCCAAACCCGTAAGACCCTTGTCTATCTTCGAAACACAAATTAGGATATTTTTTATGAAATCAGAGAACTTTCGTACCCTGCATAGACAGCAATACCACATTCAAGGCCCAGGAAGGTAGTAAGGACATTGTTAAAATAGTCCATTTGACATAAGTGGTTCAACCTTAATTTTATAAAGCTACAAGAATACTTTTTGTGTGCAAAAAATATATATATTTTGTAATTTTTTTTCAACAATTTCTTTATTGGGTGAAATGTCCATTCAAGACCGATTAGATTCTCCTTCAAGATCTAGTTTCTCCATTTTAATGATCTTTTCATAACATCTATGGTATCCTCAGGTATACTCACCTCAGCCAAGCTGTTAAGGCATTTTCTTCTTTATTAAAGTCATGTATACGGGCTGAAGGCAGGTGTTAGAGCAGTCAGCCATACACTTGTCCTCGGCTTCACATTAGCATCATGCTCCACTGGCATTTTTAACAACCTGGCTAGTAGTTTACATACACAGTGACTGCTAACCTCTCTAGACCTCTTTTAATTTCTATCCCGATCTTGAAAAGTATGTAATAATATATCAAATAATAATTTCAAACCGTTCCCTAGGTTGATTGACACCAGTGAATTAACACTAAAACAAGCAAGCAAATTTATTTTGATAAGCCATCATACTAGCTTGTGCAGAAGCTTGGTAATCCAATATAATAATTAAAGGTATTCTCCACACTTTTTCATTTCTCTCTTCATATCAGAAAGCTTAACCAACTCCACCCCTTGGAAATCCCTTTTAAATGCAGAAAAAAAGATCAAGCCAAAGTCAACAGTCCAATTTTGATGCAGTTTGACTCATGTAAAATGTAAATTTCAACGCCAGCAGCAGATAAAGTCCGGTCAATCTAGCCACCTTTCAGAAATACACGAAAAACATTTCTGTCAGATTGTGTGATGGATCTGCTGAAACCACTAAACTTCCATGTAAAACTTGTGTTTTCGTTTCAAATCGCAATGGCACCGAAGCAGCTGAAAAGATTGCAACAGCAGTTTGACCGTCTCTGCAGCCTTTGTCCACAGCTCACAGTAATTCTTCACCTGTAAGCAACCAATTCCAAACTACTATCAACTTCCTGTTCACTTTAGCTTTTCCTGTTCACTAACTGAATAGTTAAAATGGAAGGGATGTTTTTAACGGCTTTGAGACACAGTAGCGCAGTGAGAGGGGGTGGAAAGACAGAGATTGCTAGAGAGAGTCCTCCACCTCCTCTCACACCTCCACAAAAGCACAGGACCGACACAAGGTGGGAGAGCAGGTCGCTATGGCAACTGACGACTGGCCTCCAAGAAGAGTCACACACATCCCCCAGACTTCCTCAATTAGCTGCACACACACACACACACACACACACACACACACACACACACACACACACACACATATGTTAGGGAGGGCTAGTGCTTGCTCTGGATGGACATTTTGGTTGCTCATTAACACATGGTGAAAACAGTTCATTTCTGCATTGTTTAAAACGTTAATTCTCACATCCTTTTTAACCTTATTTCTACTTTGTTCAGTATATTTAGCTGTGTACTTGTAGTGTGTGTAGTCTCCTTATACATCAATGACCACCATTTCTGTGGGCAGGTCACTGACATGCTTGTGCATTGTTACCTCTGGCCCAGTGGTGGTTTACTGTGGTTGATCTTTTTGCCTTGTAAGTAGCAGAGTTTGAGGACCATAATTCTACTAGCTAGACAACATGTGTTCACTACCATCCAGGCATTTCTTCATCTTTAAGATGATTTTAGATCTCATTTAAGTCTCCTGAGCTATGAAAGAGCAACCTCTGAGCAATAAAAATCAATCAATGATTGTTTGTTTACTTTTTTCATTCCCTGAGGAACATTTTATTGCTCAGAGGTTTGTATTTCATGCCTCAGGAAACTTAATAGAAATTTAAGTATCCAGATTTAATGATGTCTCTCCAAAGTACTTGTCACTTTTAGTAACCATTTTGCCCATACAGCAATATATATATATATATATATATATATATATATATATATATATATATATATATATATATTGTCTGGCCAAAATATATTTAAAAATTTATTAAGTATTAAGTATAGCTATATTTTGTTAAACTTGTCATACCAAAATATATTTTAAAATGTATTAAAGGTTATAACTGAGAGATAAAATAAAATAAATACATGAATGTATTTTCTTATATATGGGGTGTGGGTGTGAATTAAACATTACAAATATTTTTAACATATTATGAATTGTATAAAATATATTATAGTTGTATGTTCTTAAATATATATGTTAAACTCTAGATTTTCAGTTAACAGTTCTTAAAAGAACCTTTTTTTTTCTTGTGAAGAACATTTTAGCAATCAAAGGAACCTTCTAAGACAGAGAAAGCTTTTTGTGGATGTTAAAAGTTTTTTTTTTCATTGTACCATACAGATGAACAACATTTATTTTTAAGAGGAGACAAAAAATATATACACAAATAAGACAACTGTTGACATAATAAGAGAGCTCTAAAATGAATGTGTATCTGATGATCTTTTGAGAATAATTTGAGATGGTCTCCATCTTCACCAGAAAGTTAAAATAAACCAACTCTACTAACTCAATAAATGCATAGGTTAACACCCACAACATTTTCATAGTCTGACACCTTCTCTCTCGTATGCTCATACAGTACACACACACACACACACACACACACACACACATACACACAGTCCTTGTCCTCTCGCCTCTCAGCCTGAGGGTCCACCCCCTCTCTTCATTCAGCCTAGTCATGTGACCCAAGCCCTGTGAGTAGAACAGCACTGTGTGAGCCGTTCCATTCATTTCCTCCTGAGAAACACACGGCGGCGGAGGAGGGAAGAGAGAGGGAGAGAGAGAGAGAAAGAGAGGGGTCATATTAGAAAGTGCGACAGAGGAAAACAAGACAGAAGAGAGGGAGACAGAGGGACGCTGTAAGGATAGTGGTTCTTGCTGTCAATTACTGAGGTTAATAAACAAGGTCAGTAATGTCTAATGTTTTTTGTTTGTTTAGTTTATCATTTCCTTAGACTGTTAGTTTGTGAAACTATGGACCTGTCAGCTGTCATTTAAAGGCCAGTAAAATTGTCACTGGAAGTAAGAGCTTCTTAAAGTCTTTATTTTATGAATAATAATAAATAAATAAATAATGATATTCAAATAATTGTTATGAATATTTAAAGTTTGAGTGTTAACATAACTGCACATTTAATAAGTAAAATGTAAGGGCTCAAGATTGAATAGTGTAAGAGTTATAAGTAGTGTGACAGAAGTACTGGATTTTTTTGAGAACTCTTTATAACTTCGTTGCTGTTGATTTGTATTATTTATTTTGTTTGAGTGCATTATTGATCATTTTAATGTGTTTACAGTATTGTGATTTTTACTGCAAGTTCTCTCTTCCTGATTATTTTGTGTCACATAAGAGTTAATTTAATGTATCTAAGTAGTCTTCTGCACATTTATAAATGTTACATAAATGCTATATGGGTTTGTTTTTCTTATGGGTGCTTATGAAAGACTCCAGGGTTGCATTTACTTCCTATTTCTTGCTCTCTCTGTCTGTCTGTTTTATACTTCTGTAGGAACTGCTTCAAAATCTTTTGATACAATAGTTCATGATAAACGTAAATGCAAGAAGTGCACAGAAGAACAGTAGCTCTGTTGTAGACCAGTAAGGAACTAGAGGTGTTGAATCTGATTTGGCATGGTTTTCTCTCTCTCCATCTGCCAGTGGCTTCCCTCTCAAGTATGTGACATGGTATTCCTAGTCAATCAGGTCTTCAAAGTTCTGAAAAATAATTAGACATCATTTCAAGAAACCACAGTACTATTAAAGTAAAATACAGTTTAAGTAGCTATAAATATACAGCATCCTCTGCACCGCAGAGCAGAAACCACACCTGAGAGTGTTGATCTGTGTCTAGTGTCGGTCACGTCTGCACCGGATGAGCTTTGTGCTGCAGTTGCATGGTGAGGAAGTTCGGGGGTCACTGGGTCTCGTTTTTTTTTTTTTTTGGAAGCATTTCTTCACCTAAAAGTCAATAAAGTAAACAAACTTTCCTCTCACTGTGGCACTTAAATGACCCGGTGAGGCTGCTGGAGCTCTGCAGGTTCCCCTCTGGGTGGTTGTTTTTGTAGATGGTCTTTAGGAACACAAAGTGGGCGTGAGAGAGCTGCTAAAGGGTGAATGTGTGGGCTTCGTGCAAACAAGATCTGAATCAATAGTTTAAGGGGGTGTGATCAGGTGTGGACAGATTTTGTGTTGCAAGTTTTTAGAATCCGTGCAATGGACTGGCAATCCATCCGGGGCGTTTCCCTGCCTACGGTCCGAGATGCTGGTATGGGCTCCAGCATCCCTACAACCTGTAAATCCATTGATGAAAGTTTTAAAATGTGTTTTTGGTGGTAGATGGCTATGGAAACATTTGTTGTGGATTTGTGAACACTTGTTTTGTTTATTCCAATATGAGTAGCATTAATCTTGATATGCTGAAAGTTTAAGTAGTCGATGCAGTTGCGAAGTTTCGTGAAATTTTCGGTTTCAAATTCGAAAACACAGCAAACCTACTGTGATTCTGAACCTTTATTTGAAAAAATACATCTAATTAAATGAAATAATAAACTTTAAATAAACAATAAACAATGTGTGATGTAAACACTGTTTTGCGATTTTTATGTTGTTGTTTTTTAATAAACATAACAAACCTTTAATTTAAATAAATAAATAGGGTAATGTAAACTGTTTTGATGTTTTTTGAAGTATATGTCAATTATTTACTTTGTAAATAGTAAAAAAAGAACAATGAACCTGAACTGACCTTTACTAAACAAACAAAAAATAAATAAACTTACAGATGCATACATACCAGAAACATAGTGCAATGTAAAAAAAAAAAATAATAATATCTTAAAAAAAGTTACATTTAGAGTACTTATTATTTACTTGGTAATAAACTAAACTAACCTAGTTAAATAAATAAATAGTGTAATGTAAATTGTTTGATGTTTTTGAAGCATGTATTATTTATTTACTATGTAACTGACCTTTGATTAAAAAAAACTAAACACATACATAGTATAAAAAAATTTTCAGTGTTTATAATTAATGCAATGTAGATATCAATATATTATGCTTGTCAATATTGTTTTTCGATTAAGAAAAAAATAACACAACAGCTGTCACTACACTTTTGAATTGTACACCCCCAAAACAGCTGAAATATTGTTGTTGTTTTTTGTTTTTGTTTTTTTTGCAATATGTAGTAATTGACAGTGGAAGGTCAGTGGAAGTACATTAGGACCCTACAAGGTGTGCAGATATGACATTTTAAAACATCCCATTATTGCAACACTTCTTAACAGTCACTAACTGGGTTTATATTTATAACCCAAATAAGGCAAGCTGTTTAACCAACATTTGTTCATTCACATGTGCAGCTGAGATAAAACTCAAACTGAATACTCAGTGATTTCAATATTACAAAATACTGGCATTGTTGATTGTTTACTTTTAGATGGTTATCCCTAATCAGTACACTAGACTAATATAGTCTTGGAAGCCAAAACAGTTAATGGAAATCAGAGGTGGGTAGAGTACCCAAAAACTGTACTCAAGTAAAAGTAAAAGTACTTATAGAAATATTTACTCAAGTAAAAGTAAAAGTACTAGTCTGAATAGTTACTTGAGTAAGAGTAAAAAAGTATCGGATAAAAAATCTAGTTAGTTACTAGTTACTTTGGGTCATATATATGAGTCTATTTTTATTTAGATATATAGATAAAATGTATGTAATGTATGTGTGTGTGTGTATAAATATATATATATATATATATATATATATATATATATATATATATATATATATATATATATATATATATATATATATATATATTTCATCAGCCTTTACTCCAGTCTTCAGTGTCACATAATCCTTCAGAAATCATTCCAATATGTTGATTTACTATCAATGATGTTCTTTTTATCATAATCCTAAACAAAATCTCACAGGTTCCAAAAAAATATTAAGCACCAAAACGGTTTCCAGCACTGGTAATAAATCAATATATTAGATTTATATTTTGAAGGATCATAACTCTGAAAACTGGAGTAACAGCTGATGAAAATTCTGATTTGCATCACAAAATAAATTATATAAGTATGTATTATATATGTATAAATAACCTCTGACACAAAGAAGAGTGAAAACTCCTAACATAACCGCTAAGTTACTGAACATCTGAACATAACGAACCAAATGCGCATTGACGGATCTTCTTTCATCTGTTCTGAAAAATGTAAACAAATGTATATTTCTGCAAGCGTAGATATTGTGGAAATATCATTATTAATTGTGTCTAGGCATAAGGGGGTCATCATTTGACTCACAGCAGCCACAGCATATTGGCAAATTATTATTAAGCATTATTATTATTTTTTTTTTTTTTCATTTTTATTAGAAACATTCCCAGAAGCATGAACTATATAATGAAATATCTGGATTCTCACTTTTCATAAATTGTTAATAATTATAATATGCGATGGTCAAAGTAGCCTAATTATGTAATTTATAATAAAAACCTGTCTGTTTACTTAAGTAATATAGGTGTCATGCCATGACATATTTTTAATACGAATTAAGAGAATTCGCCAGAAAGAGGTATTCCGTCAGTTTCTTTTACTGTCTATGGGAAGCACCGACATTTCAGCGATGACTCATCAGAACACCTCTGATTGGCCAATGCTTTAATAAGCTCAACAGAATCTTGTGTGATTGGTTATAATGCGCACTGCTGTAAAAATACATCTGTCTCTGGCTCAGCGCCAGCCAGCAATCACAGATCTGAATTTAGCAGCTAATGATATGACTCACTGAGTTCTCGCGGCGGCGTGATTGTATCAAATATATAAAATATTAATCGCCTTTTTTTTGTCTTTTGGAAGCTGCATTCAACTTGGTTCCCCTCTGTTATAAGTTACACGTACAACAACCTAATGTCATAGTGGTTTCGTGTACTGTAATCGAGTGTAGCCCAAGTTATACCTGTTGAACCGTAGACAGCGCACGTGGTGTTCATTCAATACAGATCTTCATCGCAAGCAAATAATAGCCTTTACAGATTTGCTTTCAAAATTAGTGCAGATCAAGCCACGTCTTCAACGCTCTTTCTGTTTTTAAACGTTACAACTGTGAGTGAACAGTTTCAAACGCTCAGCGCGCGCAGCAGGGAACTGAACGTCTCATGCAAACTGATTCATGAACCAATTCAACGGTTAGCCAACTGGTTTGAACAAGCCTTTGAACAGAATTGACTCAAAAGAATGAATCATTCGCGACTGGGCATCGCTCATTGCCCAGAGAAAAGTAGACGGTGCGTTTGGATCAAACTTAAGCATTTATAACATTTATTGCATAAAGATAAAGTAACGAGAGGAGCGTGGCCCACAGTAACGAAGTAAAAGTACAGATTTTTCCCAAAAAATTTACTCAAGTAATAGTACCCATCTTTAAATATACTCCAAAAAGTATTAGTTACCCAAAAAATTTACTCAAGTAAATGTAACGAAGTAAATGTAACTCGTTACTACCCACCTCTGATGGAAATGTAACTAGAGGTATTCAACGATAAGCTCAATCTTTTGCTTTCAAACTAATTTTCTCCTTGGCATAGAAAACCAGCTGCTTGCATGCAGCCATGCACTTACACACACCTACACACATGTGCACGCAGAACATAAATCAGAGGAACTAAATCTCCTTTGTGAGTCACCAACCTACAAAGAGTGAAGTGGCAGGGAGGTTCCTGTACAGTACGGGAAACACAGACCTCCCTAGTGACCGCCTGGCCCATTAAACTGAGCTCTGCAAAAGGGCTACAACTAGAGCCTGTAGCGGATGCACTTCCTGTGAACACTTTGACTGAACTTTGACCTCTGACCCCACAGCCACTCCTGGTGGGGCCTGACCTCCAAATGCAAGAGGAAGAGGGAGTGAGTTTCAAGTGGGATCTGTTCCTGGTTAGGGATCTGTCAAAGCCAGACAGTTGTCTTCAGCCCTGCTGCTGCTGTCAGGGCGAATTACATCGGAAGAGCTAAAAGCTGTACTTTTTAAGTCTTGCTCTCTCTCGTTCACTCCTTTCGGTCTCTTCTTTGGTTATTTACCTGCAATTGTTCATTCTTGTTCACATTCTCCGCTTTTCCCCCTAGTCTTTAAATGCAGCTGTGAGTTTTCCAGCCTCACCAAGGGCAGAGAAGGAAAAACAATTCTTACCCAGCCCTGTGTGAGCATGCACTGCTGGAAAACAAACACAGCTGCCTTGCTCATTACGAGCAGGGGCATCATAACACTCAGGGAAGAGGGCTAATCTCATTCAAGGGGTAAAAAAAATGTATGCCTTTTGAGTATCCAAAAAGGCTCTTTGGTCATTATCTGTTTTGGAAGGGCTGCATAATCTCTAGCGATCACATCCTTTCCTGTCCTCCTTCCCTTCCTCTTCCCTTCTCTCTTCACTGCTTTTCTGTAAGTTTACTCTTTGTATGATGTTCAGTCTCTGGGTGGTTAGCGGTCACGCTAGTTAGCATGCTTGGTTACTGGCACTCACGCTGCACTTTAGGGGCTCAATCTTTTCTGGCACTGGTCTAGATCAGACTTGGGCTTTCCCACAATGCACAGGACAGCTGGGAAGGGCTAGCGCTGCCCCCTGAGGTTGCACAGCCTAATGGGAATGCGGGCAGATCTCTTCCAGCTGTGAAACAGGCAAAAATTTCAAACACCTTGGTGGGTGGTTATTTGGACTGAGTGAAATATTGAACATTCAGAATATATGTGCAATGCTTTTCTGCTGTAAAATGTATCAGTATTGTAAATATTGTGATTTTAATGTGTTTCATTTGGATTTAAGTTTACTAAAAGTGTGTCATTATGGCAATTTCATGGCCTTTTCTCATCTCACAAATGTTTCATTGGTTCAGTCTTTTTGCATGAATCATTTCATTGGTTTGCGATTCAACATTTTATGTCACTATTCAAAAAATATTCAACCATGAAATTTTTTTATCTAAATATTTGGTAACATTTTAGTATTGGGTCCAGTTCTCACTTTTAACTATTTGGATGCCTATTATTAACATATTAGTTGTTTATTAGCATTTATAAAGCACATATTCTACATGACCATATTCTACATAATCCTACCCAAAAGCTAAACTTAACTACCTTACTAACTATTAATAAGCAGCAAATTAGGAGTTTATTGATGCAAAAGTCATAGTTAATGGTTTGTCAATAGCACGAATTGGACCTTAAAATAAAGAGTTAGCAAATATTTTATTAGAAGATGTTTTCAAATTCTAAAATTGTACATTTATTTATAAAACTGTCACATTCCTTTACTTCTCAACATGTAGGTGTTAAAAACGTTACTGTTTATCATTTTATATTTTTTAAATATGAAATATTCTGAAATTTGAAATGTTCTTTAATGTGCATTTGGTTAGAACATGCCTGCAAATATTTTAAAGTAGTTGAGTATACTGTATTTCTTGCTTTGAATATTGCATTTTAATGAGCAAATTGAATTCAGTTTCAGAGCAAGTTTAGCAAAGTTTAGCTATACTTGCAACCATAATGGTTATAACCATGCAGGAAACACAATTCTCAAAACTGTTGAGAATGTCATTAATTCACTTCTGTATATACAGCAAACCATTTTGAGAGCAGTCAGAGGTGTGAAGGCAGAAAAATGTAACAGTGCACAAAGTGCAAAATGGACAACTGAGCACAATAATCTCTATAAGTTTAACAACAGTTGTGCTCATTATTTATGATTTAGATCAGACCAAATCCAAAAATTTGACCTTTAGAGGCTATCCCTCAATGGAACCAGAAAGCCAGTCCATATACTGTAGCTATATAGCTCAAGTCACTGCAGTCAACTGACCTGCAAATAGGAACATTAAAATGATATGATGGTTGCCCATATTTATTTATTTATTATATATATATATATAAAATATTTTTATTCAAGCTCTCATTTTCAAAGAACACATTTTTTCTGAAACTCTTCACTGTCTACAGCATGCATTGCGCAATA